>NC_074719.1:132500-335000 GCF_947242115.1 Biomphalaria glabrata
TATTCCTCTCTGTACTTAGCCCTGGATAAACCATTTCTTGGCAGACCTGCCCATTCTTTGATGACTTTCCATGTCTCTGTCTTCCTTCTTTGTACACAAATGGGGAAAAAATGGACCATAATTCTTAAAAAAGAAATTTAATATCATTAAATAAAATTTAATTTAATTTCTAATTATTAATAAAATATCTTACCAGAATGCTAGCCACACTTTCTAAAACTATGAACAGTGCCTTATTTAAATCTTGAATTATATTTCTAGTCTAGGAGTTCCAATCAATTTTGTTGTATACAAAGGCCATGATACTGATTATAGGAATATGCTAGATGTCTGTTTCAGCATCTGAGTAAATAAATTAATGAAACTTCTATGACTCTAAGTTAGGGTAATTTCATCTTTCATATCTGTATTAAAAAAAAAACAAAAAAAAAATGGACATACATTCCTCATTATCAGTTCCCATCCTGTTTGTCATTTAAATATTTTGGACATTCCTTTTACATTCCAGCCAAGATCTTGCAGCGGACAGTAGAAAATGGCAGTTTGAACTTCAGATCATTGTGTCAACCGTCTCGTGCAAACCACAAAACCAGGCAGTGTAATCAAGATCTACCTAAGAATGAAAAATACTATCAGATACAATTTCACATTACATCTAGAAAAGGATAGCTATATTTAACTTGATCTAGTAGAAGATGTACAACTATCATACCCATATAATGTAGATTAACAAATTGATTCAAGATTAAGACTATTATCTTCTTATCTTATATAATACAGACGTTACTTCAAAAAAGAAGATGATTACCTCCTACGCATCAAACATTTAGTTATGCATATTAACCAATGACTTAAATTCTGCCAAGTCACTGGTTTTCCTGGCTAGCTCAGGCAACCCATTCCATGCTCTAATAGCACTAGGGAAGAAGGAGTATTTGTACAAATTTGTCCTAGCATATGGGACGAGGAATGTGCCTTTATCTTTGTGTCTTTCAGAGTATTTTATTAAATTTTGTTTTTGTATTTGAAGATTATGGTTCAGTGTTTTATGTATGATTGCTACTTTACTTTTGAGCCTTCTGTCCTGAAGACTTTCTAAATTTAGTGATTTTACTAAAGGTGTTACTCTAGTCAAATGTGAATATTCGTTTGTTATGAATCGCACTGCTCTATTTTGTGTCTGTTCTAGTTTCTTAATGTTTTCTTGAGTTGAGGGGTCCCAAACGGAGGATGCATATTCTATTATTGGCCTAACCAAAGTTTTTAGTTTTATGTTCTTATTTGATTTATAGAAATTTCTTTTAATAAATCCTAATGCTTTGTTTGATTTTTTTGTAGTTTCATCAATATGTGGATTCCATGACAGTTTTTCATTTATTATAACACCTAGGTATTTTGCGTTTTTAGTCTGTGTTACTTGTTTGCCATGAATAAGATAAGTGGAATTAATTTGTTTTAGTTTTTTTGTTACTCTTAACAACTGACATTTTTCTGGGTGGAAAGACATGCTCCAATTTGATTCCCATTTCTGTAATTCATCTAATTCTCTTTGTAAAATATCTGTGTCTTGTGTTGTTTTTATTGTTCTATACATTATGCAATCGTCTGCAAATAATCTGACTTTTGTTCCTGAAGTAATGCAATTTGGTAAATCATTTATGTAAATTAAAAATAGTAGTGGACCCAAGACTGTTCCTTGAGGTACACCTGAGTTTACTGTTATCGGTGTTGATTTAGAGCCATTTATTATTACAGTTTGTTCTCTCCCTATCAGAAAGTCTTTAATCCACTGATGCAGTGGACCATTAATGCCAAAATATTTTAATTTTTTAAGCAAACTATGGTGGTGAACTTTGTCAAAAGCCTTAGAAAAATCTAGTAAGATAGCATATATTTGTTCACTATTATATTAAGCCAATCCTACACCCATACTACTTGTATACATAAAATTGGGTGGATCTAGAATTTTAGATCTAGATAGACTAGATTCTTATTAAAATTCTAGATCTTTTCTATTAAGTAATAAAAACCTTTAAAATGTATTTTAATATGGATGAAGTTTAACAGAAATGATTGGAAAATAGTCGATGCCAACGCAGAGGCTCTTGTTCTCGTATGAGCCATAGTTGTCTATTGACTGAAGGTGGTGGAGATAATTCAACAAGATGATTTACAATGTAATTCAAGAGATCTGTCTAGGTTAGTTCATTATTTTTCTTGAAGATTTCTATGATCAAGTCTAGATTTTCTAGATCTAGCATCATATACAATAATTTCTAGAGATCTAGTGCTAAGTCCTATACATATGGGATCTAGATCTAATCAAGATCTATCTAAAATCAGAATAAAAAATATGGAATGTCACACTAGATTTAGAATAGAATAGCAAAGTTTTACCAATATCTAGATTTTTAGTCCAGTAAATCAACTTATATAGATCAAGATATAAATTAAATTCACCTTTATCTATCCCTTAGTCTGTTGGACTGTTAAGGCACCACACAAGGTTTGTCGACCATTCTTTTCCTCACCGTCTTTTGAATGACTAATTCCTGAGAATAGTAAACCGTTATTGTTAAAGAATATACAGATAATCAGTGCTTTTTTGTAAAGAAATAGGTGCCGGAGCTCAGTGATGGATTGCCTTTTAACAACTAATAAATAAATAATAAACTTTAAAATACAAAAGTAACTTTTTCGCTGCATTGAAAAAAGTGCCGGTACGCTGTACCAGTGCTTACTGTAATGCTGCTGACCTGAAAAATTGTAGTTAAACTAAATAATACAGTAATATTAAGCCCATACTAATTAGTCTTAGATATATAGATCTAGAAATTATATTGACATTGTGTAGAACTAGTCAATCTAGATTTCAAAGCAAAGAAAACAGAAGAACGGTAGACCATAAGGCAAAGACGATAGGATTGACATGGACCAAGCTGAAGAAATCCAGAATATTTATTGAAAATTTTTAGTTAGATCTAGACTAATAATCTAGAATACTAGGACTATAGTAATCTATACATTCTTTTTTAGACTCTACTAGACAAACTCTAATGATGATTCTAATATTAAATATGTAGATCTAGAGCAGTGGTTCCCAAATTTTTTTGTCTCGTAGACCCCTTGCCATGTTTTCTGCTTTTCGGTAGAACCCCTGCTTAACTTATATTTTTTTTTTTTGTATTTTTTTTCTATTTTTTCGAGAATTGACTATCCCAGTACTGACATCACTGTAGACCAGTGGTTCCCAAACTTTTATAAAAAAAATTTTATATTTTTTTTTTAAATGTTTTTTTTTTTTTCGAGAATTGACTATCTTGGGACTGACTTCACTGTAGACCAGTGGTTCCCAAAATTTTAGTAAAATTTTTTTTTTTTTTTTTTTTTTTAATGTTTTTTTTATAAAAAAAAAATTTTTTTTAATTTTTTTTTTTTCTTTTTTTTTTTTTTTTAATGTTTTTTTCATAAAAAAAATTTTTTTTTTAATTTTTTTTTTTCAATTTTTTTTTTTTTTTTATAAAATTTTTTTTTTGTAATTTTTTTTTTTCTTTTAGTAATTTTTTTTTTTTTTTTTTTACTTTTTTTTTTTTTTAAATTTTTTAAGATAATTTTTTTTTTTTTTTTTTTTTTAGATAAATTTTTTTTTTTTTTAGATAATTTTTTTTTTTTTTTTTTATAAAATTTTTTTTTTTAATTTTTTTTTTTTTTTTTTATTAATTTTTTTTTTTTTTTTTAATAAAATTTTTTTTTTTTTTTCTTTTTTAAAATTTTTTTAGATAAATTTTGTTTTTAATTTTTTTTTTTTTTTTTGAGAATTCACTATCGCGGGACTGACTTTACTGTAGACCAGTGGTTCCCAAACTTTTTTGTTTCGTAGACCCCTTGCCATGTTTTCTGCTTTTTGGTAGACCCCCTGCTTAACTTATATTGCTTTTTTTTTTGCAATTTATTTGAAAACTAATTTCTAATTTTAGTGAGTTGAAGAGTAAAATGCAATTTAAAAATACATATAAAGTATTAAATAATAACTCATTTTTATTGATAAAATTCAAATTTAACCAATTTAATATGTATTGCTGGAATCATCAAACACACTGGAAATGTTTTTTTACCCAGGCTTATCATCTGTTCCTATGGATGTCATGTTTCATACATTCTATAAAAAAGACATTCAAACAATAAATATTAATTAATTAATTTGTTTTAAGTATCATTGTAAAAGTTTTCGCAAAGAGTTTCTCGTGTATCTTTCACGTGTCCGCCGAACTGTTTTCACTAAAGGGGAAGGGACGAAGGCGAGTAACTGGCGCCTTAGCCAGTAGGCTTCAAGCAGGAAGAGCTCATTAGCCACATAGCAGAAGGAAAACTGAATTTAAAAATCTGCTGCCTTGCAACTATTCCCAAACATGGGAAAGCTGTCGTGGGTCAACCCTGAGGAAAAATAAGGAGCTGGCAACCCCTAGGCAGTTTACAGCACACAGCGCTACACCCCATCAGAGCCTGTGACGCCACTGGTTCCAAACTGATCCCAAACTGTATATATTTCCTTTGCAAAGAATCACATAAGAAGCTTTTAATTTGATAACTCATGCCACCGATGTGCCCTTGAACTGTATTTTTGTTTAAAGAAATTCTTTTAATAATATCAGATGTAGGTGTGTGTAAAACAGTTTTCACAACTACAACGGCTGGTAAAATCAATGTTTTACCTATGTTTCCATATTTTGCTATAAGTAAAGAGATATTGTAAGATGCTCACAAACCAACATCTTCTCTCTATATATATGATGTTGAAGTGAGATTGTGTGGGTCTATTCTTAACTTTATCTTTGAGCGCTAAAAAATTTTTAAATCTTTATCTATTTTGTTAGGGTGACATTGTCTCAGATGATCCTCTAGCAATTGGTTTCGTATCATTATTTTAAAAAAGTCACTTAGGCAACGGCTTGTTTGACAAGGAAGGAATGAATCCCAGTTTTAAATAATCAATGATGGACAGTGTACATTTCTTTTCGTTAAACATTTGTTACATGCAGACAAAATTAAAATTTTTAAATAAGTATTGAGAAGATTCTTTGGTTTGATTAGCAGGATATATATTTAAATGATTTACCAAGATAAAAATCATATATTACTGTATAAATAATTACATTAAATGAATGTAAAAATTAAAAAAAGAGTGATTAAGTCTCTTAATGTAATTAACACCATTTTTTTTACAAAATACATTAAATTCTTACCATTACCTATCAATCAGTCTGTTGAACCATGGGGGCCCCACACAAGATCTGTCAACAGCCCTTCTATATTCCTCTCTGTACTTAGCCCTGGATAAACCATTTCATGGCAGACCTGCCTATTCTTTCATGTCTTTACATTGCTCTTTGTCTTTCATTCTTCATCCTGGAACTCAATGGTCAAAGGAGCATAACCCTGGTATTATTTTCTGGAAATAAAAAAAGACTGATTAAGTCCCTTAATGTAATTAACACAATTTTTAAAACAAAAATACATTAAATTCTTACCATTACCAATCAATTAGTCTGTTGAACCATGGGGGCACCACACAAGATCTGTCAACAGCCCTTCTATATTCCTCTCTGTACTTAGCCCTGGATAAACCATTTCTTGGCAGACCTGCCCATTCTTTGATGACTTTCCATGTCTCTGTCTTCCTTCTTTGTACACAAATGGGGAAAAAATGGACCATAATTCTTAAAAAAGAAATTTAATATCATTAAATAAAATTTAATTTAATTTCTAATTATTAATAAAATATCTTACCAGAATGCTAGCCACACTTTCTAAAACTATGAACAGTGCCTTATTTAAATCTTGAATTATATTTCTAGTCTAGGAGTTCCAATCAATTTTGTTGTATACAAAGGCCATGATACTGATTATAGGAATATGCTAGATGTCTGTTTCAGCATCTGAGTAAATAAATTAATGAAACTTCTATGACTCTAAGTTAGGGTAATTTCATCTTTCATATCTGTATTAAAAAAAAAAACAAAAAAAACTGGACATACATTCCTCATTATCAGTTCCCATCCTGTTTGTCATTTAAATATTTTGGACATTCCTTTTACATTCCAGCCAAGATCTTGCAGCGGACAGTAGAAAATGGCAGTTTGAACTTCAGATCATTGTGTCAACCGTCTCGTGCAAACCACAAAACCAGGCAGTGTAATCAAGATCTACCTAAGAATGAAAAATACTATCAGATACAATTTCACATTACATCTAGAAAAGGATAGCTATATTTAACTTGATCTAGTAGAAGATGTACAACTATCATACCCATATAATGTAGATTAACAAATTGATTCAAGATTAAGACTATTATCTTCTTATCTTATATAATACAGACGTTACTTCAAAAAAGAAGATGATTACCTCCTACGCGTCAAACATTTAGTCATGCATATTAACCAATGACTTAAATTCTGCCAAGTCACTGGTTTTCCTGGCTAGCTCAGGCAACCCATTCCATGCTCTAATAGCACTAGGGAAGAAGGAGTATTTGTACAAATTTGTCCTAGCATATGGGGAGAAGGAATGTGCCTTTATCTTTGTGTCTTTCAGAGTATTTTATTAAATTTTGTTTTTGTATTTGAAGATTATGGTTCAGTGTTTTATGTATGATTGCTACTTTACTTTTGAGCCTTCTGTCCTGAAGACTTTCTAAATTTAGTGATTTTACTAAAGGTGTTACTCTAGTCAAATGTGAATATTCGTTTGTTATGAATCGCACTGCTCTATTTTGTGTCTGTTCTAGTTTCTTAATGTTTTCTTGAGTTGAGGGGTCCCAAACGGAGGATGCATATTCTATTATTGGCCTAACCAAAGTTTTTAGTTTTATGTTCTTATTTGATTTATAGAAATTTCTTTTAATAAATCCTAATGCTTTGTTTGATTTTTTTGTAGTTTCATCAATATGTGGATTCCATGACAGTTTTTCATTTATTATAACACCTAGGTATTTTGCGTTTTTAGTCTGTGTTACTTGTTTGCCATGAATAAGATAAGTGGAATTAATTTGTTTTAGTTTTTTTGTTACTCTTAACAACTGACATTTTTCTGGGTGGAAAGACATGCTCCAATTTGATTCCCATTTCTGTAATTCATCTAATTCTCTTTGTAAAATATCTGTGTCTTGTGTTGTTTTTATTGTTCTATATATTATGCAATCGTCTGCAAATAATCTGACTTTTGTTCCTGAAGTAATGCAATTTGGTAAATCATTTATGTAAATTAAAAATAGTAGTGGACCCAAGACTGTTCCTTGAGGTACACCTGAGTTTACTGTTATCGGTGTTGATTTAGAGCCATTTATTATTACAGTTTGTTCTCTCCCTATCAGAAAGTCTTTAATCCACTGATGCAGTGGACCATTAATGCCAAAATATTTTAATTTTTTAAGCAAACTATGGTGGTGAACTTTGTCAAAAGCCTTAGAAAAATCTAGTAAGATAGCATCTATTTGTTCACTATTATATTAAGCCAATCCTACACCCATACTACTTGTATACATAAAATTGGGTGGATCTAGAATTTTAGATCTAGATAGACTAGATTCTTATTAAAATTCTAGATCTTTTCTATTAAGTAATAAAAACCTTTAAAATGTATTTTAATATGGATGAAGTTTAACAGAAATGATTGGAAAATAGTCGATGCCAACGCAGAGGCTCTTGTTCTCGTATGAGCCATAGTTGTCTATTGACTGAAGGTGGTGGAGATAATTCAACAAGATGATTTACAATGTAATTCAAGAGATCTGTCTAGGTTAGTTCATTATTTTTCTTGAAGATTTCTATGATCAAGTCTAGATTTTCTAGATCTAGCATCATATACAATAATTTCTAGAGATCTAGTGCTAAGTCCTATACATATGGGATCTAGATCTAATCAAGATCTATCTAAAATCAGAATAAAAAATATGGAATGTCACACTAGATTTAGAATAGAATAGCAAAGTTTTACCAATATCTAGATTTTTAGTCCAGTAAATCAACTTATATAGATCAAGATATAAATTAAATTCACCTTTATCTATCCCTTAGTCTGTTGGACTGTTAAGGCACCACACAAGGTTTGTCGACCATTCTTTTCCTCACCGTCTTTTGAATGACTAATTCCTGAGAATAGTAAACCGTTATTGTTAAAGAATATACAGATAATCAGTGCTTTTTTGTAAAGAAATAGGTGCCGGAGCTCAGTGATGGATTGCCTTTTAACAACTAATAAATAAATAATAAACTTTAAAATACAAAAGTAACTTTTTCGCTGCATTGAAAAAAGTGCCGGTACGCTGTACCAGTGCTTACTGTAATGCTGCTGACCTGAAAAATTGTAGTTAAACTAAATAATACAGTAATATTAAGCCCATACTAATTAGTCTTAGATATATAGATCTAGAAATTATATTGACATTGTGTAGAACTAGTCAATCTAGATTTCAAAGCAAAGAAAACAGAAGAACGGTAGACCATAAGGCAAAGACGATAGGATTGACATGGACCAAGCTGAAGAAATCCAGAATATTTATTGAAAATTTTTAGTTAGATCTAGACTAATAATCTAGAATACTAGGACTATAGTAATCTATACATTCTTTTTTAGACTCTACTAGACAAACTCTAATGATGATTCTAATATTAAATATGTAGATCTAGAGCAGTGGTTCCCAAATTTTTTTGTCTCGTAGACCCCTTGCCATGTTTTCTGCTTTTCGGTAGAACCCCTGCTTAACTTATATTTTTTTTTTTTGTATTTTTTTTCTATTTTTTCGAGAATTGACTATCCCAGTACTGACATCACTGTAGACCAGTGGTTCCCAAACTTTTATAAAAAAAATTTTATATTTTTTTTTTAAATGTTTTTTTTTTTTTCGAGAATTGACTATCTTGGGACTGACTTCACTGTAGACCAGTGGTTCCCAAAATTTTAGTAAAATTTTTTTTTTTTTTTTTTTTTTTTAATGTTTTTTTTATAAAAAAAAAATTTTTTTTAATTTTTTTTTTTTCTTTTTTTTTTTTTTTTAATGTTTTTTTTATAAAAAAAATTTTTTTTTTAATTTTTTTTTTTCAATTTTTTTTTTTTTTTTATAAAATTTTTTTTTTGTAATTTTTTTTTTTCTTTTAGTAATTTTTTTTTTTTTTTTTTTTTTTTTTTTTTAATAAAATTTTTTTTAGATAAATTTTGTTTTAAATTTTTTTTTTTTTTTTTGAGAATTCACTATCGCGGGACTGACTTTACTGTAGACCAGTGGTTCCCAAACTTTTTTGTTTCGTAGACCCCTTGCCATGTTTTCTGCTTTTTGGTAGACCCCCTGCTTAACTTATATTGCTTTTTTTTTTGCAATTTATTTGAAAACTAATTTCTAATTTTAGTGAGTTGAAGAGTAAAATGCAATTTAAAAATACATATAAAGTATTAAATAATAACTCATTTTTATTGATAAAATTCAAATTTAACCAATTTAATATGTATTGCTGGAATCATCAAACACACTGGAAATGTTTTTTTACCCAGGCTTATCATCTGTTCCTATGGATGTCATGTTTCATACATTCTATAAAGAAGACATTCAAACAATAAATATTAATTAATTAATTTGTTTTAAGTATCATTGTAAAAGTTTTCGCAAAGAGTTTCTCGTGTATCTTTCACGTGTCCGCCGAACTGTTTTCACTAAAGGGGAAGGGACGAAGGCGAGTAACTGGCGCCTTAGCCAGTAGGCTTCAAGCAGGAAGAGCTCATTAGCCACATAGCAGAAGGAAAACTGAATTTAAAAATCTGCTGCCTTGCAACTATTCCCAAACATGGGAAAGCTGTCGTGGGTCAACCCTGAGGAAAAATAAGGAGCTGGCAACCCCTAGGCAGTTTACAGCACACAGCGCTACACCCCATCAGAGCCTGTGACGCCACTGGTTCCAAACTGATCCCAAACTGTATATATTTCCTTTGCAAAGAATCACATAAGAAGCTTTTAATTTGATAACTCATGCCACCGATGTGCCCTTGAACTGTATTTTTGTTTAAAGAAATTCTTTTAATAATATCAGATGTAGGTGTGTGTAAAACAGTTTTCACAACTACAACGGCTGGTAAAATCAATGTTTTACCTATGTTTCCATATTTTGCTATAAGTAAAGAGATATTGTAAGATGCTCACAAACCAACATCTTCTCTCTATATATATGATGTTGAAGTGAGATTGTGTGGGTCTATTCTTAACTTTATCTTTGAGTGCTAGAAAATTTTTAAATCTTTATCTATTTTGTTAGGGTGACATTGTCTCAGATGATCCTCTAGCAATTGGTTTCGTATCATTATTTTAAAAAAGTCACTTAGGCAACGGCTTGTTTGACAAGGAAGGAATGAATCCCAGTTTTAAATAATCAATGATGGACAGTGTACATTTCTTTTCGTTAAACATTTGTTACATGCATACAAAATTAAAATTTTTAAATAAGTATTGAGAAGATTCTTTGGTTTGATTAGCAGGATATATATTTAAATGATTTACCAAGATAAAAATCATATATTACTGTATAAAATAATTACATTAAATGAATGTAAAAATTAAAAAAAGAGTGATGAAGTCCCTTAATGTAATTAACACCATTTTTTTTACAAAATACATTAAATTCTTACCATTACCTATCAATCAGTCTGTTGAACCATGGGGGCCCCACACAAGATCTGTCAACAGCCCTTCTATATTCCTCTCTGTACTTAGCCCTGGATAAACCATTTCATGGCAGACCTGCCTATTCTTTCATGTCTTTACATTGCTCTTTGTCTTTCATTCTTCATCCTGGAACTCAATGGTCAAAGGAGCATAACCCTGGTATTATTTTCTGGAAATAAAAAAAGACTGATTAAGTCCCTTAATGTAATTAACACAATTTTTTTTTTAAAAATACATTAAATTCTTACCATTACCAATCAATTAGTCTGTTGAACCATGGGGGCACCACACAAGATCTGTCAACAGCCCTTCTATATTCCTCTCTGTACTTAGCCCTGGATAAACCATTTCTTGGCAGACCTGCCCATTCTTTGATGACTTTCCATGTCTCTGTCTTCCTTCTTTGTACACAAATGGGGAAAAAATGGACCATAATTCTTAAAAAAGAAATTTAATATCATTAAATAAAATTTAATTTAATTTCTAATTATTAATAAAATATCTTACCAGAATGCTAGCCACACTTTCTAAAACTATGAACAGTGCCTTATTTAAATCTTGAATTATATTTCTAGTCTAGGAGTTCCAATCAATTTTGTTGTATACAAAGGCCATGATACTGATTATAGGAATATGCTAGATGTCTGTTTCAGCATCTGAGTAAATAAATTAATGAAACTTCTATGACTCTAAGTTAGGGTAATTTCATCTTTCATATCTGTATTAAAAAAAAAACAAAAAAAAACTGGACATACATTCCTCATTATCAGTTCCCATCCTGTTTGTCATTTAAATATTTTGGACATTCCTTTTACATTCCAGCCAAGATCTTGCAGCGGACAGTAGAAAATGGCAGTTTGAACTTCAGATCATTGTGTCAACCGTCTCGTGCAAACCACAAAACCAGGCAGTGTAATCAAGATCTACCTAAGAATGAAAAATACTATCAGATACAATTTCACATTACATCTAGAAAAGGATAGCTATATTTAACTTGATCTAGTAGAAGATGTACAACTATCATACCCATATAATGTAGATTAACAAATTGATTCAAGATTAAGACTATTATCTTCTTATCTTATATAATACAGACGTTACTTCAAAAAAGAAGATGATTACCTCCTACGCGTCAAACATTTAGTCATGCATATTAACCAATGACTTAAATTCTGCCAAGTCACTGGTTTTCCTGGCTAGCTCAGGCAACCCATTCCATGCTCTAATAGCACTAGGGAAGAAGGAGTATTTGTACAAATTTGTCCTAGCATATGGGACGAGGAATGTGCCTTTATCTTTGTGTCTTTCAGAGTATTTTATTAAATTTTGTTTTTGTATTTGAAGATTATGGTTCAGTGTTTTATGTATGATTGCTACTTTACTTTTGAGCCTTCTGTCCTGAAGACTTTCTAAATTTAGTGATTTTACTAAAGGTGTTACTCTAGTCAAATGTGAATATTCGTTTGTTATGAATCGCACTGCTCTATTTTGTGTCTGTTCTAGTTTCTTAATGTTTTCTTGAGTTGAGGGGTCCCAAACGGAGGATGCATATTCTATTATTGGCCTAACCAAAGTTTTTAGTTTTATGTTCTTATTTGATTTATAGAAATTTCTTTTAATAAATCCTAATGCTTTGTTTGATTTTTTTGTAGTTTCATCAATATGTGGATTCCATGACAGTTTTTCATTTATTATAACACCTAGGTATTTTGCGTTTTTAGTCTGTGTTACTTGTTTGCCATGAATAAGATAAGTGGAATTAATTTGTTTTAGTTTTTTTGTTACTCTTAACAACTGACATTTTTCTGGGTGGAAAGACATGCTCCAATTTGATTCCCATTTCTGTAATTCATCTAATTCTCTTTGTAAAATATCTGTGTCTTGTGTTGTTTTTATTGTTCTATATATTATGCAATCGTCTGCAAATAATCTGACTTTTGTTCCTGAAGTAATGCAATTTGGTAAATCATTTATGTAAATTAAAAATAGTAGTGGACCCAAGACTGTTCCTTGAGGTACACCTGAGTTTACTGTTATCGGTGTTGATTTAGAGCCATTTATTATTACAGTTTGTTCTCTCCCTATCAGAAAGTCTTTAATCCACTGATGCAGTGGACCATTAATGCCAAAATATTTTAATTTTTTAAGCAAACTATGGTGGTGAACTTTGTCAAAAGCCTTAGAAAAATCTAGTAAGATAGCATATATTTGTTCACTATTATATTAAGCCAATCCTACACCCATACTACTTGTATACATAAAATTGGGTGGATCTAGAATTTTAGATCTAGATAGACTAGATTCTTATTAAAATTCTAGATCTTTTCTATTAAGTAATAAAAACCTTTAAAATGTATTTTAATATGGATGAAGTTTAACAGAAATGATTGGAAAATAGTCAATGCCAACGCAGAGGCTCTTGTTCTCGTATGAGCCATAGTTGTCTATTGACTGAAGGTGGTGGAGATAATTCAACAAGATGATTTACAATGTAATTCAAGAGATCTGTCTAGGTTAGTTCATTATTTTTCTTGAAGATTTCTATGATCAAGTCTAGATTTTCTAGATCTAGCATCATATACAATAATTTCTAGAGATCTAGTGCTAAGTCCTATACATATGGGATCTAGATCTAATCAAGATCTATCTAAAATCAGAATAAAAAATATGGAATGTCACACTAGATTTAGAATAGAATAGCAAAGTTTTACCAATATCTAGATTTTTAGTCCAGTAAATCAACTTATATAGATCAAGATATAAATTAAATTCACCTTTATCTATCCCTTAGTCTGTTGGACTGTTAAGGCACCACACAAGGTTTGTCGACCATTCTTTTCCTCACCGTCTTTTGAATGACTAATTCCTGAGAATAGTAAACCGTTATTGTTAAAGAATATACAGATAATCAGTGCTTTTTTGTAAAGAAATAGGTGCCGGAGCTCAGTGATGGATTGCCTTTTAACAACTAATAAATAAATAATAAACTTTAAAATACAAAAGTAACTTTTTCGCTGCATTGAAAAAAGTGCCGGTACGCTGTACCAGTGCTTACTGTAATGCTGCTGACCTGAAAAATTGTAGTTAAACTAAATAATACAGTAATATTAAGCCCATACTAATTAGTCTTAGATATATAGATCTAGAAATTATATTGACATTGTGTAGAACTAGTCAATCTAGATTTCAAAGCAAAGAAAACAGAAGAACGGTAGACCATAAGGCAAAGACGATAGGATTGACATGGACCAAGCTGAAGAAATCCAGAATATTTATTGAAAATTTTTAGTTAGATCTAGACTAATAATCTAGAATACTAGGACTATAGTAATCTATACATTCTTTTTTAGACTCTACTAGACAAACTCTAATGATGATTCTAATATTAAATATGTAGATCTAGAGCAGTGGTTCCCAAATTTTTTTGTCTCGTAGACCCCTTGCCATGTTTTCTGCTTTTCGGTAGAACCCCTGCTTAACTTATATTTTTTTTCTTTGTATTTTTTTTCTATTTTTTCGAGAATTGACTATCCCAGTACTGACATCACTGTAGACCAGTGGTTCCCGAACTTTTATAAAAAAAATTTTATATTTTTTTTTTAAATGTTTTTTTTTTTTTTTTTTTTTTCGAGAATTGACTATCTTGGGACTGACTTCACTGTAGACCAGTGGTTCCCAAAATTTTAGTAAAATTTTTTTTTTTTTTTTTTTTTTTAATGTTTTTTTTATAAAAAAAAAAAAAATTTTTTTTAATTTTTTTTTTTTCAATTTTTTTTTTTTTTTTTAATTTTTTTTTTTTTTTTTTTATAAAATTTTTTTTTTTTTTTTTTTTTTTTTAATAAAATTTTTTTTTTTTTTTCTTTTTAAAAATTTTTTTAGATAAATTTTGTTTTAAATTTTTTTTTTTTTTTTGAGAATTCACTATCGCGGGACTGACTTTACTGTAGACCAGTGGTTCCCAAACTTTTTTGCTTCGTAGACCCCTTGCCATGTTTTCTGCTTTTTGGTAGACCCCCTGCTTAACTTATATTGCTTTTTTTTTTGCAATTTATTTGAAAACTAATTTCTAATTTTAGTGAGTTGAAGAGTAAAATGCAATTTAAAAATACATATAAAGTATTAAATAATAACTCATTTTTATTGATAAAATTCAAATTTAACCAATTTAATATGTATTGCTGGAATCATCAAACACACTGGAAATGTTTTTTTACCCAGGCTTATCATCTGTTCCTATGGATGTCATGTTTCATACATTCTATAAAGAAGACATTCAAACAATAAATATTAATTAATTAATTTGTTTTAAGTATCATTGTAAAAGTTTTCGCAAACAGTTTCTCGTGTATCTTTCACGTGTCCGCCGAACTGTTTTCACTAAAGGGGAAGGGACGAAGGCGAGTAACTGGTGCCTTAGCCAGTAGGCTTCAAGCAGGAAGAGCTCATTAGCCACATAGCAGAAGGAAAACTGAATTTAAAAATCTGCTGCCTTGCAACTATTCCCAAACATGGGAAAGCTGTCGTGGGTCAACCCTGAGGAAAAATAAGGAGCTGGCAACCCCTAGGCAGTTTACAGCACACAGCGCTACACCCCATCAGAGCCTGTGACGCCACTGGTTCCAAACTGATCCCAAACTGTATATATTTCCTTTGCAAAGAATCACATAAGAAGCTTTTAATTTGATAACTCATGCCACCGATGTGCCCTTGAACTGTATTTTTGTTTAAAGAAATTCTTTTAATAATATCAGATGTAGGTGTGTGTAAAACAGTTTTCACAACTACAACGGCTGGTAAAATCAATGTTTTACCTATGTTTCCATATTTTGCTATAAGTAAAGAGATATTGTAAGATGCTCACAAACCAACATCTTCTCTCTATATATATGATGTTGAAGTGAGATTGTGTGGGTCTATTCTTAACTTTATCTTTGAGTGCTAGAAAATTTTTAAATCTTTATCTATTTTGTTAGGGTGACATTGTCTCAGATGATCCTCTAGCAATTGGTTTCGTATCATTATTTTAAAAAAGTCACTTAGGCAACGGCTTGTTTGACAAGGAAGGAATGAATCCCAGTTTTAAATAATCAATGATGGACAGTGTACATTTCTTTTCGTTAAACATTTGTTACATGCAGACAAAATTAAAATTTTTAAATAAGTATTGAGAAGATTCTTTGGTTTGATTAGCAGGATATATATTTAAATGATTTACCAAGATAAAAATCATATATTACTGTATAAAATAATTACATTAAATGAATGTAAAAATTAAAAAAAGAGTGATTAAGTCCCTTAATGTAATTAACACCATTTTTTTTTACAAAATACATTAAATTCTTACCATTACCTATCAATCAGTCTGTTGAACCATGGGGGCCCCACACAAGATCTGTCAACAGCCCTTCTATATTCCTCTCTGTACTTAGCCCTGGATAAACCATTTCATGGCAGACCTGCCTATTCTTTCATGTCTTTACATTGCTCTTTGTCTTTCATTCTTCATCCTGGAACTCAATGGTCAAAGGAGCATAACCCTGGTATTATTTTCTGGAAATAAAAAAAGACTGATTAAGTCCCTTAATGTAATTAAAACAATTTTAAAAAAAAAAATACATTAAATTCTTACCATTACCAATCAATTAGTCTGTTGAACCATGGGGGCACCACAGAAGATCTGTCAACAGCCCTTCTATATTCCTCTCTGTACTTAGCCCTGGATAAACCATTTCTTGGCAGACCTGCCCATTCTTTGATGACTTTCCATGTCTCTGTCTTCCTTCTTTGTACACAAATGGGGAAAAAATGGACCATAATTCTTAAAAAAGAAATTTAATATCATTAAATAAAATTTAATTTAATTTCTAATTATTAATAAAATATCTTACCAGAATGCTAGCCACACTTTCTAAAACTATGAACAGTGCCTTATTTAAATCTTGAATTATATTTCTAGTCTAGGAGTTCCAATCAATTTTGTTGTATACAAAGGCCATGATACTGATTATAGGAATATGCTAGATGTCTGTTTCAGCATCTGAGTAAATAAATTAATGAAACTTCTATGACTCTAAGTTAGGGTAATTTCATCTTTCATATCTGTATTAAAAAAAAAACAAAAAAAAACTGGACATATATTCCTCATTATCAGTTCCCATCCTGTTTGTCATTTAAATATTTTGGACATTCCTTTTACATTCCAGCCAAGATCTTGCAGCGGACAGTAGAAAATGGCAGTTTGAACTTCAGATCATTGTGTCAACCGTCTCGTGCAAACCACAAAACCAGGCAGTGTAATCAAGATCTACCTAAGAATGAAAAATACTATCAGATACAATTTCACATTACATCTAGAAAAGGATAGCTATATTTAACTTGATCTAGTAGAAGATGTACAACTATCATACCCATATAATGTAGATTAACAAATTGATTCAAGATTAAGACTATTATCTTCTTATCTTATATAATACAGACGTTACTTCAAAAAAGAAGATGATTACCTCCTACGCGTCAAACATTTAGTCATGCATATTAACCAATGACTTAAATTCTGCCAAGTCACTGGTTTTCCTGGCTAGCTCAGGCAACCCATTCCATGCTCTAATAGCACTAGGGAAGAAGGAGTATTTGTACAAATTTGTCCTAGCATATGGGACGAGGAATGTGCCTTTATCTTTGTGTCTTTCAGAGTATTTTATTAAATTT
Organism: Biomphalaria glabrata; assembly: GCF_947242115.1. NCBI lineage: Eukaryota > Metazoa > Mollusca > Gastropoda > Planorbidae > Biomphalaria > Biomphalaria glabrata. Next base: position 149,914 of record NC_074719.1, read on the forward strand.
TGTTTTTGTATTTGAAGATTATGGTTCAGTGTTTTATGTATGATTGCTACTTTACTTTTGAGCCTTCTGTCCTGAAGACTTTCTAAATTTAGTGATTTTACTAAAGGTGTTACTCTAGTCAAATGTGAATATTCGTTTGTTATGAATCGCACTGCTCTATTTTGTGTCTGTTCTAGTTTCTTAATGTTTTCTTGAGTTGAGGGGTCCCAAACGGAGGATGCATATTCTATTATTGGCCTAACCAAAGTTTTTAGTTTTATGTTCTTATTTGATTTATAGAAATTTCTTTTAATAAATCCTAATGCTTTGTTTGATTTTTTTGTAGTTTCATCAATATGTGGATTCCATGACAGTTTTTCATTTATTATAACACCTAGGTATTTTGCGTTTTTAGTCTGTGTTACTTGTTTGCCATGAATAAGATAAGTGGAATTAATTTGTTTTAGTTTTTTTGTTACTCTTAACAACTGACATTTTTCTGGGTGGAAAGACATGCTCCAATTTGATTCCCATTTCTGTAATTCATCTAATTCTCTTTGTAAAATATCTGTGTCTTGTGTTGTTTTTATTGTTCTATATATTATGCAATCGTCTGCAAATAATCTGACTTTTGTTCCTGAAGTAATGCAATTTGGTAAATCATTTATGTAAATTAAAAATAGTAGTGGACCCAAGACTGTTCCTTGAGGTACACCTGAGTTTACTGTTATCGGTGTTGATTTAGAGCCATTTATTATTACAGTTTGTTCTCTCCCTATCAGAAAGTCTTTAATCCACTGATGCAGTGGACCATTAATGCCAAAATATTTTAATTTTTTAAGCAAACTATGGTGGTGAACTTTGTCAAAAGCCTTAGAAAAATCTAGTAAGATAGCATATATTTGTTCACTATTATATTAAGCCAATCCTACACCCATACTACTTGTATACATAAAATTGGGTGGATCTAGAATTTTAGATCTAGATAGACTAGATTCTTATTAAAATTCTAGATCTTTTCTATTAAGTAATAAAAACCTTTAAAATGTATTTTAATATGGATGAAGTTTAACAGAAATGATTGGAAAATAGTCAATGCCAACGCAGAGGCTCTTGTTCTCGTATGAGCCATAGTTGTCTATTGACTGAAGGTGGTGGAGATAATTCAACAAGATGATTTACAATGTAATTCAAGAGATCTGTCTAGGTTAGTTCATTATTTTTCTTGAAGATTTCTATGATCAAGTCTAGATTTTCTAGATCTAGCATCATATACAATAATTTCTAGAGATCTAGTGCTAAGTCCTATACATATGGGATCTAGATCTAATCAAGATCTATCTAAAATCAGAATAAAAAATATGGAATGTCACACTAGATTTAGAATAGAATAGCAAAGTTTTACCAATATCTAGATTTTTAGTCCAGTAAATCAACTTATATAGATCAAGATATAAATTAAATTCACCTTTATCTATCCCTTAGTCTGTTGGACTGTTAAGGCACCACACAAGGTTTGTCGACCATTCTTTTCCTCACCGTCTTTTGAATGACTAATTCCTGAGAATAGTAAACCGTTATTGTTAAAGAATATACAGATAATCAGTGCTTTTTTGTAAAGAAATAGGTGCCGGAGCTCAGTGATGGATTGCCTTTTAACAACTAATAAATAAATAATAAACTTTAAAATACAAAAGTAACTTTTTCGCTGCATTGAAAAAAGTGCCGGTACGCTGTACCAGTGCTTACTGTAATGCTGCTGACCTGAAAAATTGTAGTTAAACTAAATAATACAGTAATATTAAGCCCATACTAATTAGTCTTAGATATATAGATCTAGAAATTATATTGACATTGTGTAGAACTAGTCAATCTAGATTTCAAAGCAAAGAAAACAGAAGAACGGTAGACCATAAGGCAAAGACGATAGGATTGACATGGACCAAGCTGAAGAAATCCAGAATATTTATTGAAAATTTTTAGTTAGATCTAGACTAATAATCTAGAATACTAGGACTATAGTAATCTATACATTCTTTTTTAGACTCTACTAGACAAACTCTAATGATGATTCTAATATTAAATATGTAGATCTAGAGCAGTGGTTCCCAAATTTTTTTGTCTCGTAGACCCCTTGCCATGTTTTCTGCTTTTCGGTAGAACCCCTGCTTAACTTATATTTTTTTTCTTTGTATTTTTTTTCTATTTTTTCGAGAATTGACTATCCCAGTACTGACATCACTGTAGACCAGTGGTTCCCGAACTTTTATAAAAAAAATTTTATATTTTTTTTTTAAATGTTTTTTTTTTTTTTTTTTTTTTCGAGAATTGACTATCTTGGGACTGACTTCACTGTAGACCAGTGGTTCCCAAAATTTTAGTAAAATTTTTTTTTTTTTTTTTTTTTTTAATGTTTTTTTTATAAAAAAAAAAAAAATTTTTTTTAATTTTTTTTTTTTCAATTTTTTTTTTTTTTTTTAATTTTTTTTTTTTTTTTTTTTATAAAATTTTTTTTTTTTTTTTTTTTTTTTTAATAAAATTTTTTTTTTTTTTTCTTTTTAAAAATTTTTTTAGATAAATTTTGTTTTAAATTTTTTTTTTTTTTTTGAGAATTCACTATCGCGGGACTGACTTTACTGTAGACCAGTGGTTCCCAAACTTTTTTGCTTCGTAGACCCCTTGCCATGTTTTCTGCTTTTTGGTAGACCCCCTGCTTAACTTATATTGCTTTTTTTTTTGCAATTTATTTGAAAACTAATTTCTAATTTTAGTGAGTTGAAGAGTAAAATGCAATTTAAAAATACATATAAAGTATTAAATAATAACTCATTTTTATTGATAAAATTCAAATTTAACCAATTTAATATGTATTGCTGGAATCATCAAACACACTGGAAATGTTTTTTTACCCAGGCTTATCATCTGTTCCTATGGATGTCATGTTTCATACATTCTATAAAGAAGACATTCAAACAATAAATATTAATTAATTAATTTGTTTTAAGTATCATTGTAAAAGTTTTCGCAAACAGTTTCTCGTGTATCTTTCACGTGTCCGCCGAACTGTTTTCACTAAAGGGGAAGGGACGAAGGCGAGTAACTGGTGCCTTAGCCAGTAGGCTTCAAGCAGGAAGAGCTCATTAGCCACATAGCAGAAGGAAAACTGAATTTAAAAATCTGCTGCCTTGCAACTATTCCCAAACATGGGAAAGCTGTCGTGGGTCAACCCTGAGGAAAAATAAGGAGCTGGCAACCCCTAGGCAGTTTACAGCACACAGCGCTACACCCCATCAGAGCCTGTGACGCCACTGGTTCCAAACTGATCCCAAACTGTATATATTTCCTTTGCAAAGAATCACATAAGAAGCTTTTAATTTGATAACTCATGCCACCGATGTGCCCTTGAACTGTATTTTTGTTTAAAGAAATTCTTTTAATAATATCAGATGTAGGTGTGTGTAAAACAGTTTTCACAACTACAACGGCTGGTAAAATCAATGTTTTACCTATGTTTCCATATTTTGCTATAAGTAAAGAGATATTGTAAGATGCTCACAAACCAACATCTTCTCTCTATATATATGATGTTGAAGTGAGATTGTGTGGGTCTATTCTTAACTTTATCTTTGAGTGCTAGAAAATTTTTAAATCTTTATCTATTTTGTTAGGGTGACATTGTCTCAGATGATCCTCTAGCAATTGGTTTCGTATCATTATTTTAAAAAAGTCACTTAGGCAACGGCTTGTTTGACAAGGAAGGAATGAATCCCAGTTTTAAATAATCAATGATGGACAGTGTACATTTCTTTTCGTTAAACATTTGTTACATGCAGACAAAATTAAAATTTTTAAATAAGTATTGAGAAGATTCTTTGGTTTGATTAGCAGGATATATATTTAAATGATTTACCAAGATAAAAATCATATATTACTGTATAAAATAATTACATTAAATGAATGTAAAAATTAAAAAAAGAGTGATTAAGTCCCTTAATGTAATTAACACCATTTTTTTTTACAAAATACATTAAATTCTTACCATTACCTATCAATCAGTCTGTTGAACCATGGGGGCCCCACACAAGATCTGTCAACAGCCCTTCTATATTCCTCTCTGTACTTAGCCCTGGATAAACCATTTCATGGCAGACCTGCCTATTCTTTCATGTCTTTACATTGCTCTTTGTCTTTCATTCTTCATCCTGGAACTCAATGGTCAAAGGAGCATAACCCTGGTATTATTTTCTGGAAATAAAAAAAGACTGATTAAGTCCCTTAATGTAATTAAAACAATTTTAAAAAAAAAAATACATTAAATTCTTACCATTACCAATCAATTAGTCTGTTGAACCATGGGGGCACCACAGAAGATCTGTCAACAGCCCTTCTATATTCCTCTCTGTACTTAGCCCTGGATAAACCATTTCTTGGCAGACCTGCCCATTCTTTGATGACTTTCCATGTCTCTGTCTTCCTTCTTTGTACACAAATGGGGAAAAAATGGACCATAATTCTTAAAAAAGAAATTTAATATCATTAAATAAAATTTAATTTAATTTCTAATTATTAATAAAATATCTTACCAGAATGCTAGCCACACTTTCTAAAACTATGAACAGTGCCTTATTTAAATCTTGAATTATATTTCTAGTCTAGGAGTTCCAATCAATTTTGTTGTATACAAAGGCCATGATACTGATTATAGGAATATGCTAGATGTCTGTTTCAGCATCTGAGTAAATAAATTAATGAAACTTCTATGACTCTAAGTTAGGGTAATTTCATCTTTCATATCTGTATTAAAAAAAAAACAAAAAAAAACTGGACATATATTCCTCATTATCAGTTCCCATCCTGTTTGTCATTTAAATATTTTGGACATTCCTTTTACATTCCAGCCAAGATCTTGCAGCGGACAGTAGAAAATGGCAGTTTGAACTTCAGATCATTGTGTCAACCGTCTCGTGCAAACCACAAAACCAGGCAGTGTAATCAAGATCTACCTAAGAATGAAAAATACTATCAGATACAATTTCACATTACATCTAGAAAAGGATAGCTATATTTAACTTGATCTAGTAGAAGATGTACAACTATCATACCCATATAATGTAGATTAACAAATTGATTCAAGATTAAGACTATTATCTTCTTATCTTATATAATACAGACGTTACTTCAAAAAAGAAGATGATTACCTCCTACGCGTCAAACATTTAGTCATGCATATTAACCAATGACTTAAATTCTGCCAAGTCACTGGTTTTCCTGGCTAGCTCAGGCAACCCATTCCATGCTCTAATAGCACTAGGGAAGAAGGAGTATTTGTACAAATTTGTCCTAGCATATGGGACGAGGAATGTGCCTTTATCTTTGTGTCTTTCAGAGTATTTTATTAAATTTTGTTTTTGTATTTGAAGATTATGGTTCAGTGTTTTATGTATGATTGCTACTTTACTTTTGAGCCTTCTGTCCTGAAGACTTTCTAAATTTAGTGATTTTACTAAAGGTGTTACTCTAGTCAAATGTGAATATTCGTTTGTTATGAATCGCACTGCTCTATTTTGTGTCTGTTCTAGTTTCTTAATGTTTTCTTGAGTTGAGGGGTCCCAAACGGAGGATGCATATTCTATTATTGGCCTAACCAAAGTTTTTAGTTTTATGTTCTTATTTGATTTATAGAAATTTCTTTTAATAAATCCTAATGCTTTGTTTGATTTTTTTGTAGTTTCATCAATATGTGGATTCCATGACAGTTTTTCATTTATTATAACACCTAGGTATTTTGCGTTTTTAGTCTGTGTTACTTGTTTGCCATGAATAAGATAAGTGGAATAAATTTGTTTTAGTTTTTTTGTTACTCTTAACAACTGACATTTTTCTGGGTGGAAAGACATGCTCCAATTTGATTCCCATTTCTGTAATTCATCTAATTCTCTTTGTAAAATATCTGTGTCTTGTGTTGTTTTTATTGTTCTATATATTATGCAATCGTCTGCAAATAATCTGACTTTTGTTCCTGAAGTAATGCAATTTGGTAAATCATTTATGTAAATTAAAAATAGTAGTGGACCCAAGACTGTTCCTTGAGGTACACCTGAGTTTACTGTTATCGGTGTTGATTTAGAGCCATTTATTATTACAGTTTGTTCTCTCCCTATCAGAAAGTCTTTAATCCACTGATGCAGTGGACCATTAATGCCAAAATATTTTAATTTTTTAAGCAAACTATGGTGGTGAACTTTGTCAAAAGCCTTAGAAAAATCTAGTAAGATAGCATCTATTTGTTCACTATTATATTAAGCCAATCCTACACCCATACTACTTGTATACATAAAATTGGGTGGATCTAGAATTTTAGATCTAGATAGACTAGATTCTTATTAAAATTCTAGATCTTTTCTATTAAGTAATAAAAACCTTTAAAATGTATTTTAATATGGATGAAGTTTAACAGAAATGATTGGAAAATAGTCGATGCCAACGCAGAGGCTCTTGTTCTCGTATGAGCCATAGTTGTCTATTGACTGAAGGTGGTGGAGATAATTCAACAAGATGATTTACAATGTAATTCAAGAGATCTGTCTAGGTTAGTTCATTATTTTTCTTGAAGATTTCTATGATCAAGTCTAGATTTTCTAGATCTAGCATCATATACAATAATTTCTAGAGATCTAGTGCTAAGTCCTATACATATAGGATCTAGATCTAATCAAGATCTATCTAAAATCAGAATAAAAAATATGGAATGTCACACTAGATTTAGAATAGAATAGCAAAGTTTTACCAATATCTAGATTTTTAGTCCAGTAAATCAACTTATATAGATCAAGATATAAATTAAATTCACCTTTATCTATCCCTTAGTCTGTTGGACTGTTCAGGCACCACACAAGGTTTCGTCGACCATTCTTTTCCTCACCGTCTTTTGAATGACTAATTCCTGAGAATAGTAAACTGTTATTGTTAAAGAATATACAGATAATCAGTGCTTTTTTGTAAAGAAATAGGTGCCGGAGCTCAGTGATGGATTGCCTTTTAACAACTAATAAATAAATAATAAACTTTAAAATACAAAAGTAACTTTTTCGCTGCATTGAAAAAAGTGCAGGTACGCTGTACCAGTGCTTACTGTAATGCTGCTGACCTAAAAAATCGTAGTTAAACTAAATAATACAGTAATATTAAGCCCATACTAATTAGTCTTAGATATATAGATCTAGAAATTATATTGACATTGTGTAGAACTAGTCAATCTAGATTTCAAAGCAAAGAAAACAGAAGAACGGTAGACCATAAGGCAAAGACGATAGGATTGACATGGACCAAGCTGAAGAAATCCAGAATATTTATTGAAAATTTTTAGTTAGATCTAGACTAATAATCTAGAATACTAGGACTATAGTAATCTATACATTCTTTTTTAGACTCTACTAGACAAACTCTAATGATGATTCTAATATTAAATATGTAGATCTAGAGCAGTGGTTCCCAAATTTTTTTGTCTCGTAGACCCCTTGCCATGTTTTCTGCTTTTCGGTAAAACCCCTGCTTAACTTATATTTTTTTTTTTTGTATTTTTTTTCTATTTTTTCGAGAATTGACTATCCCAGTACTGACATCACTGTAGACCAGTGGTTCCCGAACTTTTATAAAAAAAAATTTATATTTTTTTTTTAAATGTTTTTTTTTTTTTTTTTTTTTTTCGAGAATTGACTATCTTGGGACTGACTTCACTGTAGACCAGTGGTTCCCAAAATTTTAGTAAAATTTTTTTTTTTTTTTTTTTTTTAATGTTTTTTTTATAAAAAAAAAAAATTTTTTTTTAATTTTTTTTTTTTCAATTTTTTTTTTCTTTTTTTAATTTTTTTTTTTTTTTTTTTTTTTTAAATTTTTTTTTTTTTTTTTTTTTTTTTTTTTTTTTAATAAAATTTTTTTTTTTTTTTTCTTTTTTAAAATTTTTTTAGATAAATTTTGTTTTAAATTTTTTTTTTTTTTTTGAGAATTCACTATCGCGGGACTGACTTTACTGTAGACCAGTGGTTCCCAAACTTTTTTCTTCGTAGACCCCTTGCCATGTTTTCTGCTTTTTGGTAGACCCCCTGCTTAACTTATATTGCTTTTTTTTTTGCAATTTATTTGAAAACTTATTTCTAATTTTAGTGAGTTGAAGAGTAAAATGCAATTTAAAAATACATATAAAGTATTAAATAATAACTCATTTTTATTAATAAAATTCAAATTTAACCAATTTAATATGTATTGCTGGAATCATCAAACACACTGGAAATGTTTTTTTACCCAGGCTTATCATCTGTTCCTATGGATGTCATGTTTCATACATTCTATAAAGAAGACATTCAAACAATAAATATTAATTAATTAATTTGTTTTAAGTATCATTGTAAAAGTTTTCGCAAAGAGTTTCTCGTGTATCTTTCACGTGTCCGCCGAACTGTTTTCACTAAAGGGGAAGGGACGAAGGCGAGTAACTGGCGCCTTAGCCAGTAGGCTTCAAGCAGGAAGAGCTCATTAGCCACATAGCAGAAGGAAAACTGAATTTAAAAATCTGCTGCCTTGCAACTATTCCCAAACATGGGAAAGCTGTCGTGGGTCAACCCTGAGGAAAAATAAGGAGCTGGCAACCCCTAGGCAGTTTACAGCACACAGCGCTACACCCCATCAGAGCCTGTGATGCCACTGGTTCCAAACTGATCCCAAACTGTATATATTTCCTTTGCAAAGAATCACATAAGAAGCTTTTAATTTGATAACTCATGCCACCGATGTGCCCTTGAACTGTATTTTTGTTTAAAGAAATTCTTTTAATAATATCAGATGTAGGTGTGTGTAAAACAGTTTTCACAACTACAACGGCTGGTAAAATCAATGTTTTACCTATGTTTCCATATTTTGCTATAAGTAAAGAGATATTGTAAGATGCTCACAAACCAACATCTTCTCTCTATATATATGATGTTGAAGTGAGATTGTGTGGGTCTATTCTTAACTTTATCTTTGAGTGCTAGAAAATTTTTAAATCTTTATCTATTTTGTTAGGGTGACATTGTCTCAGATGATCCTCTAGCAATTGGTTTCGTATCATTATTTTAAAAAAGTCACTTAGGCAACGGCTTGTTTGACAAGGAAGGAATGAATCCCAGTTTTAAATAATCAATGATGGACAGTGTACATTTCTTTTCGTTAAACATTTGTTACATGCAGACAAAATTAAAATTTTTAAATAAGTATTGAGAAGATTCTTTGGTTTGATTAGCAGGATATATATTTAAATGATTTACCAAGATAAAAATCATATATTACTGTATAAAATAATTACATTAAATGAATGTAAAAATTAAAAAAAGAGTGATTAAGTCCCTTAATGTAATTAACACCATTTTTTTTACAAAATACATTAAATTCTTACCATTACCTATCAATCAGTCTGTTGAACCATGGGGGCCCCACACAAGATCTGTCAACAGCCCTTCTATATTCCTCTCTGTACTTAGCCCTGGATAAACCATTTCATGGCAGACCTGCCTATTCTTTCATGTCTTTACATTGCTCTTTGTCTTTCATTCTTCATCCTGGAACTCAATGGTCAAAGGAGCATAACCCTGGTATTATTTTCTGGAAATAAAAAAAGACTGATTAAGTCCCTTAATGTAATTAAAACAATTTTTAAAAAAAAAATACATTAAATTCTTACCATTACCAATCAATTAGTCTGTTGAACCATGGGGGCACCACACAAGATCTGTCAACAGCCCTTCTATATTCCTCTCTGTACTTAGCCCTGGATAAACCATTTCTTGGCAGACCTGCCCATTCTTTGATGACTTTCCATGTCTCTGTCTTCCTTCTTTGTACACAAATGGGGAAAAAATGGACCATAATTCTTAAAAAAGAAAATTAATATCATTAAATAAAATTTAATTTAATTTCTAATTATTAATAAAATATCTTACCAGAATGCTAGCCACACTTTCTAAAACTATGAACAGTGCCTTATTTAAATCTTGAATTATATTTCTAGTCTAGGAGTTCCAATCAATTTTGTTGTATACAAAGGCCATGATACTGATTATAGGAATATGCTAGATGTCTGTTTCAGCATCTGAGTAAATAAATTAATGAAACTTCTATGACTCTAAGTTAGGGTAATTTCATCTTTCATATCTGTATTAAAAAAAAAACAAAAAAAAACTGGACATACATTCCTCATTATCAGTTCCCATCCTGTTTGTCATTTAAATATTTTGGACATTTCTTTTACATTCCAGCCAAGATCTTGCAGCGGACAGTAGAAAATGGCAGTTTGAACTTCAGATCATTGTGTCAACCGTCTCGTGCAAACCACAAAACCAGGCAGTGTAATCAAGATCTACCTAAGAATGAAAAATACTATCAGATACAATTTCACATTACATCTAGAAAAGGATAGCTATATTTAACTTGATCTAGTAGAAGATGTACAACTATCATACCCATATAATGTAGATTAACAAATTGATTCAAGATTAAGACTATTATCTTCTTATCTTATATAATACAGACATTACTTCAAAAAAGAAGATGATTACCTCCTATGCGTCAAACATTTAGTCATGCATATTAACCAATGACTTAAATTCTGCCAAGTCACTGGTTTTCCTGGCTAGCTCAGGCAACCCATTCCATGCTCTAATAGCACTAGGGAAGAAGGAGTATTTGTACAAATTTGTCCTAGCATATGGGACGAGGAATGTGCCTTTATCTTTGTGTCTTTCAGAGTATTTTATTAAATTTTGTTTTTGTATTTGAAGATTATGGTTCAGTGTTTTATGTATGATTGCTACTTTACTTTTGAGCCTTCTGTCCTGAAGACTTTCTAAATTTAGTGATTTTACTAAAGGTGTTACTCTAGTCAAATGTGAATATTCGTTTGTTATGAATTGCACTGCTCTATTTTTTGTCTGTTCTAGTTTCTTAATGTTTTCTTGAGTTGAGGGGTCCCAAATGGAGGATGCATATTCTATTATTGGCCTAACCAAAGTTTTTAGTTTTATGTTCTCATTTGATTTATAGAAATTTCTTTTAATAAATCCTAATGCTTTGTTTGATTTTTTTGTAGTTTCATCAATATGTGGATTCCATGACAGTTTTTCATTTATTATAACACCTAGGTATTTTGTGTTTTTAGTCTGTGTTACTTGTTTGCCATGAATAAGATAAGTGGAATTAATTTGTTTTAGTTTTTTTGTTACTCTTAACAACTGACATTTTTCTGGGTGGAAAGACATGCTCCAATTTGATTCCCATTTCTGTAATTCATCTAATTCTCTTTGTAAAATATCTGTGTCTTGTGTTGTTTTTATTGTTCTATATATTATGCAATCATCTGCAAATAATCTGACTTTTGTTCCTGAAGTAATGCAATTTGGTAAATCATTTATGTAAATTAAAAATAGTAGTGGACCCAAGACTGTTCCTTGAGGTACACCTGAGTTTACTGTTATCGGTGTTGATTTAGAGCCATTTATTATTACAGTTTGTTCTCTCCCTATCAGAAAGTCTTTAATCCACTGATGCAGTGGACCATTAATGCCGAAATATTTTAATTTTTTAAGCAAACTATGGTGGTAAACTTTGTCAAAAGCCTTAGAAAAATCTAGTAAGATAGCATCTATTTGTTCACTATTATATTAAGCCAATCCTACACCCATACTACTTGTATACATAAAATTGGGTGGATCTAGAATTTTAGATCTAGATAGACTAGATTCTTATTAAAATTCTAGATCTTTTCTATTAAGTAATAAAAACCTTTAAAATGTATTTTAATATGGATGAAGTTTAACAGAAATGATTGGAAAATAGTCGATGCCAACGCAGAGGCTCTTGTTCTCGTATGAGCAATAGTTGTCTATTGACTGAAGGTGGTGGAGATAATTCAACAAGATGATTTACAATGTAATTCAAGAGATCTGTCTAGGTTAGTTCATTATTTTTCTTGAAGATTTCTATGATCAAGTCTAGATTTTCTAGATCTAGCATCATATACAATAATTTCTAGAGATCTAGTGCTAAGTCCTATACATATGGGATCTAGATCTAATCAAGATCTATCTAAAATCAGAATAAAAAATATGGAATGTCACACTAGATTTAGAATAGAATAGCAAAGTTTTACCAATATCTAGATTTTTAGTCCAGTAAATCAACTTATATAGATCAAGATATAAATTAAATTCACCTTTATCTATCCCTTAGTCTGTTGGACTGTTAAGGCACCACACAAGGTTTGTCGACCATTCTTTTCCTCACCGTCTTTTGAATGACTAATTCCTGAGAATAGTAAACCGTTATTGTTAAAGAATATACAGATAATCAGTGCTTTTTTGTAAAGAAATAGGTGCCGGAGCTCAGTGATGGATTGCCTTTTAACAACTAATAAATAAATAATAAACTTTAAAATACAAAAGTAACTTTTTCGCTGCATTGAAAAAAGTGCCGGTACGCTGTACCAGTGCTTACTGTAATGCTGCTGACCTGAAAAATTGTAGTTAAACTACATAATACAGTAATATTAAGCCCATACTAATTAGTCTTAGATATATAGATCTAGAAATTATATTGACATTGTGTAGAACTAGTCAATCTAGATTTCAAAGCAAAGAAAACAGAAGAACGGTAGACCATAAGGCAAAGACGATAGGATTGACATGGACCAAGCTGAAGAAATCCAGAATATTTATTGAAAATTTTTAGTTAGATCTAGACTAATAATCTAGAATACTAGGACTATAGTAATCTATACATTCTTTTTTAGACTCTACTAGACAAACTCTAATGATGATTCTAATATTAAATATGTAGATCTAGAGCAGTGGTTCCCAAATTTTTTTGTCTCGTAGACCCCTTGCCATGTTTTCTGCTTTTCGGTAGAACCCCTGCTTAACTTATATTTTTTTTTTTTGTATTTTTTTTCTATTTTTTCGAGAATTGACTATCCCAGTACTGACATCACTGTAGACCAGTGGTTCCCGAACTTTTATAAAAAAAATTTTATATTTTTTTTTTAAATGTTTTTTTTTTTTTTTTTTTTCGAGAATTGACTATCTTGGGACTGACTTCACTGTAGACCAGTGGTTCCCAAAATTTTAGTAAAATTTTTTTTTTTTTTTTTTTTTTTTAATGTTTTTTTTATAAAAAAAAAAAAAAAAAAAAATTTTTTTTAATTTTTTTTTTTTCAATTTTTTTTTTTTTTTTAATTTTTTTTTTTTTTTTTTTTATAAAATTTTTTTTTTTTTTTTTTTTTTTAATAAAATTTTTTTTTTTTTTTTCTTTTTTAAAATTTTTTTAGATAAATTTTGTTTTAAATTTTTTTTTTTTTTTTGAGAATTCACTATCGCGGGACTGACTTTACTGTAGACCAGTGGTTCCCAAACTTTTTTGTTTCGTAGACCCCTTGCCATGTTTTCTGCTTTTTGGTAGACCCCCTGCTTAACTTATATTGCTTTTTTTTTTGCAATTTATTTGAAAACTAATTTCTAATTTTAGTGAGTTGAAGAGTAAAATGCAATTTAAAAATACATATAAAGTATTAAATAATAACTCATTTTTATTGATAAAATTCAAATTTAACCAATTTAATATGTATTGCTGGAATCATCAAACACACTGGAAATGTTTTTTTACCCAGGCTTATCATCTGTTCCTATGGATGTCATGTTTCATACATTCTATAAAGAAGACATTCAAACAATAAATATTAATTAATTAATTTGTTTTAAGTATCATTGTAAAAGTTTTCGCAAAGAGTTTCTCGTGTATCTTTCACGTGTCCGCCGAACTGTTTTCACTAAAGGGGAAGGGACGAAGGCGAGTAACTGGCGCCTTAGCCAGTAGGCTTCAAGCAGGAAGAGCTCATTAGCCACATAGCAGAAGGAAAACTGAATTTAAAAATCTGCTGCCTTGCAACTATTCCCAAACATGGGAAAGCTGTTGTGGGTCAACCCTGAGGAAAAATAAGGAGCTGGCAACCCCTAGGCAGTTTACAGCACACAGCGCTACACCCCATCAGAGCCTGTGACGCCACTGGTTCCAAACTGATCCCAAACTGTATATATTTCCTTTGCAAAGAATCACATAAGAAGCTTTTAATTTGATAACTCATGCCACCGATGTGCCCTTGAACTGTATTTTTGTTTAAAGAAATTCTTTTAATAATATCAGATGTAGGTGTGTGTAAAACAGTTTTAACAACTACAACGGCTGGTAAAATCAATGTTTTACCTATGTTTCCATATTTTGCTATAAGTAAAGAGATATTGTAAGATGCTCACAAACCAACATCTTCTCTCTATATATATGATGTTGAAGTGAGATTGTGTGGGTCTATTCTTAACTTTATCTTTGAGTGCTAGAAAATTTTTAAATCTTTATCTATTTTGTTAGGGTGACATTGTCTCAGATGATCCTCTAGCAATTGGTTTCGTATCATTATTTTAAAAAAGTCATTTAGGCAACGGCTTGTTTGACAAGGAAGGAATGAATCCCAGTTTTAAATAATCAATGATGGACAGTGTACATTTCTTTTCGTTAAACATTTGTTACATGCAGACAAAATTAAAATTTTTAAATAAGTATTGAGAAGATTCTTTGGTTTGATTAGCAGGATATATATTTAAATGATTTACCAAGATAAAAATCATATATTACTGTATAAAATAATTACATTAAATGAATGTAAAAATTAAAAAAAGAGTGATTAAGTCCCTTAATGTAATTAACACCATTTTTTTTACAAAATACATTAAATTCTTACCATTACCTATCAATCAGTCTGTTGAACCATGGGGGCCCCACACAAGATCTGTCAACAGCCCTTCTATATTCCTCTCTGTACTTAGCCCTGGATAAACCATTTCATGGCAGACCTGCCTATTCTTTCATGTCTTTACATTGCTCTTTGTCTTTCATTCTTCATCCTGGAACTCAATGGTCAAAGGAGCATAACCCTGGTATTATTTTCTGGAAATAAAAAAAGACTGATTAAGTCCCTTAATGTAATTAACACAATTTTTTTTTAAAAAATATATTAAATTCTTACCATTACCAATCAATTAGTCTGTTGAACCATGGGGGCACCACACAAGATCTGTCAACAGCCCTTCTATATTCCTCTCTGTACTTAGCCCTGGATAAACCATTTCTTGGCAGACCTGCCCATTCTTTGATGACTTTCCATGTCTCTGTCTTCCTTCTTTGTACACAAATGGGGAAAAAATGGACCATAATTCTTAAAAAAGAAATTTAATATCATTAAATAAAATTTAATTTAATTTCTAATTATTAATAAAATATCTTACCAGAATGCTAGCCACACTTTCTAAAACTATGAACAGTGCCTTATTTAAATCTTGAATTATATTTCTAGTCTAGGAGTTCCAATCAATTTTGTTGTATACAAAGGCCATGATACTGATTATAGGAATATGCTAGATGTCTGTTTCAGCATCTGAGTAAATAAATTAATGAAACTTCTATGACTCTAAGTTAGGGTAATTTCATCTTTCATATCTGTATTAAAAAAAAAACAAAAAAAAAACTGGACATACATTCCTCATTATCAGTTCCCATCCTGTTTGTCATTTAAATATTTTGGACATTCCTTTTACATTCCAGCCAAGATCTTGCAGCGGACAGTAGAAAATGGCAGTTTGAACTTCAGATCATTGTGTCAACCGTCTCGTGCAAACCACAAAACCAGGCAGTGTAATCAAGATCTACCTAAGAATGAAAAATACTATCAGATACAATTTCACATTACATCTAGAAAAGGATAGCTATATTTAACTTGATCTAGTAGAAGATGTACAACTATCATACCCATATAATGTAGATTAACAAATTGATTCAAGATTAAGACTATTATCTTCTTATCTTATATAATACAGACGTTACTTCAAAAAAGAAGATGATTACCTCCTATGCGTCAAACATTTAGTCATGCATATTAACCAATGACTTAAATTCTGCCAAGTCACTGGTTTTCCTGGCTAGCTCAGGCAACCCATTCCATGCTCTAATAGCACTAGGGAAGAAGGAGTATTTGTACAAATTTGTCCTAGCATATGGGACGAGGAATGTGCCTTTATCTTTGTGTCTTTCAGAGTATTTTATTAAATTTTGTTTTTGTATTTGAAGATTATGGTTCAGTGTTTTATGTATGATTGCTACTTTACTTTTGAGCCTTCTGTCCTGAAGACTTTCTAAATTTAGTGATTTTACTAAAGGTGTTACTCTAGTCAAATGTGAATATTCGTTTGTTATGAATCGCACTGCTCTATTTTGTGTCTGTTCTAGTTTCTTAATGTTTTCTTGAGTTGAGGGGTCCCAAACGGAGGATGCATATTCTATTATTGGCCTAACCAAAGTTTTTAGTTTTATGTTCTTATTTGATTTATAGAAATTTCTTTTAATAAATCCTAATGCTTTGTTTGATTTTTTTGTAGTTTCATCAATATGTGGATTCCATGACAGTTTTTCATTTATTATAACACCTAGGTATTTTGCGTTTTTAGTCTGTGTTACTTGTTTGCCATGAATAAGATAAGTGGAATTAATTTGTTTTAGTTTTTTTGTTACTCTTAACAACTGACATTTTTCTGGGTGGAAAGACATGCTCCAATTTGATTCCCATTTCTGTAATTCATCTAATTCTCTTTGTAAAATATCTGTGTCTTGTGTTGTTTTTATTGTTCTATATATTATGCAATCGTCTGCAAATAATCTGACTTTTGTTCCTGAAGTAATGCAATTTGGTAAATCATTTATGTAAATTAAAAATAGTAGTGGACCCAAGACTGTTCCTTGAGGTACACCTGAGTTTACTGTTATCGGTGTTGATTTAGAGCCATTTATTATTACAGTTTGTTCTCTCCCTATCAGAAAGTCTTTAATCCACTGATGCAGTGGACCATTAATGCCAAAATATTTTAATTTTTTAAGCAAACTATGGTGGTGAACTTTGTCAAAAGCCTTAGAAAAATCTAGTAAGATAGCATATATTTGTTCACTATTATATTAAGCCAATCCTACACCCATACTACTTGTATACATAAAATTGGGTGGATCTAGAATTTTAGATCTAGATAGACTAGATTCTTATTAAAATTCTAGATCTTTTCTATTAAGTAATAAAAACCTTTAAAATGTATTTTAATATGGATGAAGTTTAACAGAAATGATTGGAAAATAGTCAATGCCAACGCAGAGGCTCTTGTTCTCGTATGAGCCATAGTTGTCTATTGACTGAAGGTGGTGGAGATAATTCAACAAGATGATTTACAATGTAATTCAAGAGATCTGTCTAGGTTAGTTCATTATTTTTCTTGAAGATTTCTATGATCAAGTCTAGATTTTCTAGATCTAGCATCATATACAATAATTTCTAGAGATCTAGTGCTAAGTCCTATACATATGGGATCTAGATCTAATCAAGATCTATCTAAAATGAGAATAAAAAATATGGAATGTCACACTAGATTTAGAATAGAATAGCAAAGTTTTACCAATATCTAGATTTTTAGTCCAGTAAATCAACTTATATAGATCAAGATATAAATTAAATTCACCTTTATCTATCCCTTAGTCTGTTGGACTGTTAAGGCACCACACAAGGTTTGTCGACCATTCTTTTCCTCACCGTCTTTTGAATGACTAATTCCTGAGAATAGTAAACCGTTATTGTTAAAGAATATACAGATAATCAGTGCTTTTTTGTAAAGAAATAGGTGCCGGAGCTCAGTGATGGATTGCCTTTTAACAACTAATAAATAAATAATAAACTTTAAAATACAAAAGTAACTTTTTCGCTGCATTGAAAAAAGTGCCGGTACGCTGTACCAGTGCTTACTGTAATGCTGCTGACCTGAAAAATTGTAGTTAAACTAAATAATACAGTAATATTAAGCCCATACTAATTAGTCTTAGATATATAGATCTAGAAATTATATTGACATTGTGTAGAACTAGTCAATCTAGATTTCAAAGCAAAGAAAACAGAAGAACGGTAGACCATAAGGCAAAGACGATAGGATTGACATGGACCAAGCTGAAGAAATCCAGAATATTTATTGAAAATTTTTAGTTAGATCTAGACTAATAATCTAGAATACTAGGACTATAGTAATCTATACATTCTTTTTAAGACTCTACTAGACAAACTCTAATGATGATTCTAATATTAAATATGTAGATCTAGAGCAGTGGTTCCCAAATTTTTTTGTCTCGTAGACCCCTTGCCATGTTTTCTGCTTTTCGGTAGAACCCCTGCTTAACTTATATTTTTTTTTTTTGTATTTTTTTTCTATTTTTTCGAGAATTGACTATCCCAGTACTGACATCACTGTAGACCAGTGGTTCCCGAACTTTTATAAAATAAATTTAATATTTTTTTTTTAAATGTTTTTTTTTTTTTTTTTTTTTCGAGAATTGACTATCTTGGGACTGACTTCACTGTAGACCAGTGGTTCCCAAAATTTTAGTAAAATTTTTTTTTTTTTTTTTTTTTTTTTTAATGTTTTTTTTATAAAAAAAAAAAAAAAATTTTTTTTATTTTTTTTTTTCAATTTTTTTTTTTTTTTTAATTTTTTTTTTTTTTTTTTTTATAAAATTTTTTTTTTTTTTTTTTTTTTTTAATAAAATTTTTTTTTTTTTTTTCTTTTTTAAAATTTTTTTAGATAAATTTTGTTTTAAATTTTTTTTTTTTTTTTGAGAATTCACTATCGCGGGACTGACTTTACTGTAGACCAGTGGTTCCCAAACTTTTTTGTTTCGTAGACCCCTTGCCATGTTTTCTGCTTTTTGGTAGACCCCCTGCTTAACTTATATTGCTTTTTTTTTTGCAATTTATTTGAAAACTAATTTCTAATTTTAGTGAGTTGAAGAGTAAAATGCAATTTAAAAATACATATAAAGTATTAAATAATAACTCATTTTTATTGATAAAATTCAAATTTAACCAATTTAATATGTATTGCTGGAATCATCAAACACACTGGAAATGTTTTTTTACCCAGGCTTATCATCTGTTCCTATGGATGTCATGTTTCATACATTCTATAAAGAAGACATTCAAACAATAAATATTAATTAATTAATTTGTTTTAAGTATCATTGTAAAAGTTTTCGCAAAGAGTTTCTCGTGTATCTTTCACGTGTCCGCCGAACTGTTTTCACTAAAGGGGAAGGGACGAAGGCGAGTAACTGGCGCCTTAGCCAGTAGGCTTCAAGCAGGAAGAGCTCATTAGCCACATAGCAGAAGGAAAACTGAATTTAAAAATCTGCTGCCTTGCAACTATTCCCAAACATGGGAAAGCTGTTGTGGGTCAACCCTGAGGAAAAATAAGGAGCTGGCAACCCCTAGGCAGTTTACAGCACACAGCGCTACACCCCATCAGAGCCTGTGACGCCACTGGTTCCAAACTGATCCCAAACTGTATATATTTCCTTTGCAAAGAATCACATAAGAAGCTTTTAATTTGATAACTCATGCCACCGATGTGCCCTTGAACTGTATTTTTGTTTAAAGAAATTCTTTTAATAATATCAGATGTAGGTGTGTGTAAAACAGTTTTCACAACTACAACGGCTGGTAAAATCAATGTTTTACCTATGTTTCCATATTTTGCTATAAGTAAAGAGATATTGTAAGATGCTCACAAACCAACATCTTCTCTCTATATATATGATGTTGAAGTGAGATTGTGTGGGTCTATTCTTAACTTTATCTTTGAGTGCTAGAAAATTTTTAAATCTTTATCTATTTTGTTAGGGTGACATTGTCTCAGATGATCCTCTAGCAATTGGTTTCGTATCATTATTTTAAAAAAGTCACTTAGGCAACGGCTTGTTTGACAAGGAAGGAATGAATCCCAGTTTTAAATAATCAATGATGGACAGTGTACATTTCTTTTCGTTAAACATTTGTTACATGCAGACAAAATTAAAATTTTTAAATAAGTATTGAGAAGATTCTTTGGTTTGATTAGCAGGATATATATTTAAATGATTTACCAAGATAAAAATCATATATTACTGTATAAAATAATTACATTAAATGAATGTAAAAATTAAAAAAAGAGTGATTAAGTCCCTTAATGTAATTAACACCATTTTTTTTACAAAATACATTAAATTCTTACCATTACCTATCAATCAGTCTGTTGAACCATGGGGGCCCCACACAAGATCTGTCAACAGCCCTTCTATATTCCTCTCTGTACTTAGCCCTGGATAAACCATTTCATGGCAGACCTGCCTATTCTTTCATGTCTTTACATTGCTCTTTGTCTTTCATTCTTCATCCTGGAACTCAATGGTCAAAGGAGCATAACCCTGGTATTATTTTCTGGAAATAAAAAAAGACTGATTAAGTCCCTTAATGTAATTAACACAATTTTTTTATTTAAAAATACATTAAATTCTTACCATTACCAATCAATTAGTCTGTTGAACCATGGGGGCACCACACAAGATCTGTCAACAGCCCTTCTATATTCCTCTCTGTACTTAGCCCTGGATAAACCATTTCTTGGCAGACCTGCCCATTCTTTGATGACTTTCCATGTCTCTGTCTTCCTTCTTTGTACACAAATGGGGAAAAAATGGACCATAATTCTTAAAAAAGAAATTTAATATCATTAAATAAAATTTAATTTAATTTCTAATTATTAATAAAATATCTTACCAGAATGCTAGCCACACTTTCTAAAACTATGAACAGTGCCTTATTTAAATCTTGAATTATATTTCTAGTCTAGGAGTTCCAATCAATTTTGTTGTATACAAAGGCCATGATAGTGATTATAGGAATATGCTAGATGTCTGTTTCAGCATCTGAGTAAATAAATTAATGAAACTTCTATGACTCTAAGTTAGGGTAATTTCATCTTTCATATCTGTATTAAAAAAAAAAACAAAAAAAAACTGGACATACATTCCTCATTATCAGTTCCCATCCTGTTTGTCATTTAAATATTTTGGACATTCCTTTTACATTCCAGCCAAGATCTTGCAGCGGACAGTAGAAAATGGCAGTTTGAACTTCAGATCATTGTGTCAACCGTCTCGTGCAAACCACAAAACCAGGCAGTGTAATCAAGATCTACCTAAGAATGAAAAATACTATCAGATACAATTTCACATTACATCTAGAAAAGGATAGCTATATTTAACTTGATCTAGTAGAAGATGTACAACTATCATACCCATATAATGTAGATTAACAAATTGATTCAAGATTAAGACTATTATCTTCTTATCTTATATAATACAGACGTTACTTCAAAAAAGAAGATGATTACCTCCTACGCGTCAAACATTTAGTCATGCATATTAACCAATGACTTAAATTCTGCCAAGTCACTGGTTTTCCTGGCTAGCTCAGGCAACCCATTCCATGCTCTAATAGCACTAGGGAAGAAGGAGTATTTGTACAAATTTGTCCTAGCATATGGGACGAGGAATGTGCCTTTATCTTTGTGTCTTTCAGAGTATTTTATTAAATTTTGTTTTTGTATTTGAAGATTATGGTTCAGTGTTTTATGTATGATTGCTACTTTACTTTTGAGCCTTCTGTCCTGAAGACTTTCTAAATTTAGTGATTTTACTAAAGGTGTTACTCTAGTCAAATGTGAATATTCGTTTGTTATGAATCGCACTGCTCTATTTTGTGTCTGTTCTAGTTTTTTAATGTTTTCTTGAGTTGTGGGGTCCCAAACGGAGGATGCATATTCTATTATTGGCCTAACCAAAGTTTTAAATAACATTTTAGTTTTATGTTCTTATTTGATTTATAGAAATTTCTTTTAATAAATCCTAATGCTTTGTTTGATTTTTTTGTAGTTTCATCAATATGTGGATTCCATGACAGTTTTTCATTTATTATAACACCTAGGTATTTTGCGTTTTTAGTCTGTGTTACTTGTTTGCCATGAATAAGATAAGTGGAATTAATTTGTTTTAGTTTTTTTGTTACTCTTAACAACTGACATTTTTCTGGGTGGAAAGACATGCTCCAATTTGATTCCCATTTCTGTAATTCATCTAATTCTCTTTGTAAAATATCTGTGTCTTGTGTTGTTTTTATTGTTCTATATATTATGCAATCGTCTGCAAATAATCTGACTTTTGTTCCTGAAGTAATGCAATTTGGTAAATCATTTATGTAAATTAAAAATAGTAGTGGACCCAAGACTGTTCCTTGAGGTACACCTGAGTTTACTATTATCTGTGTTGATTTAGAGCCATTTATTATTACAGTTTGTTCTCTCCCTATCAGAAAGTCTTTAATCCACTGATGCAGTGGACCATTAATGCCGAAATATTTTAATTTTTTAAGCAAACTATGGTGGTGAACTTTGTCAAAAGCCTTAGAAAAATCTAGTAAGATAGCATCTATTTGTTCACTATTATATTAAGCCAATCCTACACCCATACTACTTGTATACATAAAATTGGGTGGATCTAGAATTTTAGATCTAGATAGACTAGATTTTTATTAAAATTCTAGATCTTTTCTATTAAGTAATAAAAACCTTTAAAATGTATTTTAATATGGATGAAGCTGAACAGAAAGGATTGGAAAATAGTCGATGCCAACGCAGAGGCTCTTGTTCTCGTATGAGCCATAGTTGTCTATTGACTGAAGGTGGTGGAGATAATTCAACAAGATGATTTACAATGTAATTCAAGAGATCTGTCTAGGTTAGTTCATTATTTTTCTTGAAGATTTCTATGATCAAGTCTAGATTTTCTAGATCTAGCATCATATACAATAATTTCTAGAGATCTAGTGCTAAGTCCTATACATATGGGATCTAGATCTAATCAAGATCTATCTAAAATCAGAATAAAAAATATGGAATGTCACACTAGATTTAGAATAGAATAGCAAAGTTTTACCAATATCTAGATTTTTAGTCCAGTAAATCAACTTATATAGATCAAAATATAAATTAAATTCACCTTTATCTATCCCTTAGTCTGATGGACTGTTAAGGCACCACACAAGGTTTGTCGACCATTCTTTTCCTCACCGTCTTTTGAATGACTAATTCCTGAGAATAGTAAACCGTTATTGTTAAAGAATATACAGGTAATCAGTGCTTTTTTGTAAAGAAATAGGTGCCGGAGCTCAGTGATGGATTGCCTTTTAACAACTAATAAATAAATAATAAACTTTAAAATACAAAAGTAACTTTTTCGCTGCATTGAAAAAAGTGCCGGTACGCTGTACCAGTGCTTACTGTAATGCTGCTGACCTGAAAAATTGTAGTTAAACTAAATAATACAGTAATATTAAGCCCATACTAATTAGTCTTAGATATATAGATCTAGAAATTATATTGACATTGTGTAGAACTAGTCAATCTAGATTTCAAAGCAAAGAAAACAGAAGAACGGTAGACCATAAGGCAAAGACGATAGGATTGACATGGACCAAGCTGAAGAAATCCAGAATATTTATTGAAAATTTTAAGTTAGATCTAGACTAATAATCTAGAATACTAGGACTATAGTAATCTATACATTCTTTTCTAGACTCTACTAGACAAACTCTAATGATGATTCTAATATTAAATATGTAGATCTAGAGCAGTGGTTCCCAAATTTTTTTGTCTCGTAGACCCCTTGCCATGTTTTCTGCTTTTCGGTAGAACCCCTCTTAACTTATATTTTTTTTTTGTATTTTTTTTTTTAGATAAATTTTTTTTAATTTTTATTTTTATTTATTTTTTTATTTTTTTTAGATAATTTTTTTTTTTTTTTTTTAATTTTTTTTTTTTTTTCGAGAATTGACTTTCCCGGTACTGACTTCACTGTAGACCAGTGTTTCCCAAACTTTTATAAAAAAATTTTTATAATTTTTTTAAAAATTTTTTTTATTTTTTTTTTCCGAGAATTGACTATCTTGGGACTAACTTCACTGTAGACCAGTGGTTCTCAAAATTTTAGTAAAATTTTTTTTTTTTTTGTTGTTTTTTTTATAAAAATTTTTTTTTTTATTTTCAATTTTTTTTTTTAGATAAATTTTTTTTTGTAATTTTTGTAGATAAATTTTGTTTTAAATTTTTTATTTTTTTTTTGAGAATTCACTATCCCAGGACTGATTTCACTGTAGACCAGTGGTTCCCAAACATTCAGTAAATTTTTTTTTTTTTTTTTTTTTTTTTTGTTTTTTTTTTTTTTAATAAATTTTTTTTTTTTTATAACATTTTTTTTTTTAATTTTTTTTTTTTTTTTTTTTAGTAAATTTTTTTTTTTTCTTTTTTTTTTTTTAAAATTTTTTTAGATAAATTTTGTTTTAAATTTTTTTTTTTTTTTGAGAATTCACTATTGCGGGACTGACTTCACTGTAGACCAGTGGTTCCCAAACTTTTTTGTTTTGTAGACCCCTTGCCATGTTTTCTGCTTTTTGGTAGACCCCCTGCTTAACTTATATTGCTTTTTTTTTTGCAATTTATTTGAAAACTAATTTCTAATTTTAGTGAGTTGAAGAGTAAAATGCAATTTAAAAATACATATAAAGTATTAAATAATAACTCATTTTTATTGATAAAATTCAAATTTAACCAATTTAATATGTATTGCTGGAATCATCAAACACACTGGAAATGTTTTTTTACCCAGGCTTATCATCTGTTCCTATGGATGTCATGTTTCATACATTCTATAAAGAAGACATTCAAACAATAAATATTAATTAATTAATTTGTTTTAAGTATCATTGTAAAAATTTTCGCAAAGAGTTTCTCGTGTATCTTTCACGTGTCCGCCGAACTGTTTTCACTAAAGGGGAAGGGACGAAGGCGAGTAACTCGCGCCTTAGCCGGTAGGCTTCAAGCAGGAAGAGCTCATTAGCCACATAGCAGAAAGAAAACTGAATTTAAAAATCTGCTGCCTTGCAACTATTCCCAAACATGGGAAAGCTGTCGTGGGTCAACCCTGAGGAAAAATAAGGAGCTGGCAACCCCTAGGCAGTTTACAGCACACAGCGCTACACCCCATCAGAGCCTGTGACGCCACTGGTTCCAAACTGATCCCAAACTGTATATATTTCCTTTGCAAAGAATCACATAAGAAGCTTTTAATTTGATAACTCATGCCACCGATGTGCCCTTGAACTGTATTTTTGTTTAAAGAAATTGCAAAAAAAAAAAGCAATATAAGTTAAGCAGGGGGTCTACCAAAAAGCAGAAAACATGGCAAGGGGTCTATGGAACAAAAAAGTTTGGGAACCACTGGTCTACAAAGAAATCGGTCCCGCGATAGTGAATTCTCAAAAAAAAAAAAAAATTTAAAACAAAATTTATCTAAAAAAATTAAAAAAAAAAAAAAAAAAATTATCTAAAAAAAAAAGAAATTTATCTAAAAAAAAAAAAAAAAAAAAAAAAAATCAAAAAAAAAAAAAAAAAAAATTTTACTAAATGTTTGGGAACCACTGGTCTACAGTGAAGTCAGTCCTGGGATAGTGAATTCTGGAAAGAAAAAAAAAAAAAAATTTAAATTAAAATTTATCTAAAAAAATTAAAAAAAAAATAAAAAATTATCTAAAAAAAAAAAGAAATTTATCAAAAAAATTAAAAAAAAAAAAAAAAAAAAAAAAAAAAATATTAAAAAAAAAAAAAATTAAAAAAAAATTGTACTAAATGTTTGGGAACCACTGGTCTACAGTGAAGTCAGTCCTGGGATAGTGAATTCTCGAAAGAAAAAAAAAAAAAAATTTAAAACAAAATTTATCTAAAAAAATTAAAAAAAAAAAAATTATCTAAAAAAAAAAGAAATTTATCAAAAAAATAAAAAAAAAAAAAAAAAAAAAAAATATTAAAAAAAAAAAAAATTTTGAAAAAAAAAAAAATTTAAAAAAAATTTTACTAAATGTTTGGGAACCACTGGTCTACAGTGAAGTCAGTCCTGGGATAGTGAATTCTCGAAAGAAAAAAAAAAATTTAAAACAAAATTTATCTAAAAAAATTTAAAAAAAATAAATTTTAAAACAAAATTTATCTAAAAAAATTAAAAAAAAAAAAAAATTATCTAAAAAAAAACATTAAAAAAAAAAAAAAAATTTTACTAAAATTTTGGGAACCACTGGTCTACAGTGAAGTCAGTCCCAAGATAGTCAATTCTCGGAAAAAAAAAAAATTAAAAAAAAAATTTAAAAAAAAATTATAAAATTTTTTTTATAAAAGTTTGGGAACCACTGGTCTACAGTGAAGTCAGTCCCAAGATAGTCAATTCTCGGAAAAAAAAAAAATTAAAAAAAAAATTTAAAAAAAAATTATAAAATTTTTTTTATAAAAGTTTGGGAACCACTGGTCTACAGTGAAGTCATTACCTGGATAGTCAATTCTTGAAAAAAAAAAAATTAAAAAAAAAAAAAAAAAATTATCTAAAAAAAAAAAAAAAAAAAATAAAAATAAAAATTTAAAAAAATTTATCTAAAAAAAAAAATAAAAAAAAAAAAAAATATAAGTTAAGCAGGGGTTCTACCGAAAAGCAGAAAACATGGCAAGGGGTCTACGAGACAAAAAAGTTTGGGAACCACTGCTCTAGATCTACATATTTAATATTAGAATCATCATTAGAGTTTGTCTAGTAGAGTCTAGAAAAGAATGTATAGATTTCTATAGTCCTAGTATTCTAGATTATTAGTCTAGATCTAACTAAAAATTTTCAATAAATATTCTGGATTTCTTCAGCTTGGTCCATGTCGATCCTATCGTCTTTGCCTTATGGTCCACAGTTCTTCTGTTTTCTTTGCTTTGAAATCTAGATTGACTAGATCAGTGATGCCCAAACTACGGCCCCCGGGCCAGATGCGGCCCGCAACGTGGTTCCATCCGGCCCGCCGAAACGTCGGCACTATGTGTAGAAATCTACCTTCCAAACAAAAAAAAAAAAAAAGGTTGAAAAAATGTATCTTTACCTACGTTTGGACCCTCACTTTTTTCTCTCATGGATTGGTACCATGAACTTTAACATTTGTGTGTTTATGAAATGGGACTCTGAATGTAGAATCTACCAGGACAAGTTAGCAGATCTTTACTTTTTTTTTTTTTTGTTGAACATGATAATAAGCCAACATATTTATTTTGTAAAGAAAGTGTGGCTGTTTAATAAAACAACTTAAAAACGACATTATAAAATAAATATGGTGGCATTCTTGGTTTGAGTCGCGAATAAAAAATTGTTAAATACTATGCTTAGATATTGGAGGATATTTATCAAAAAGAGACCACAACATGAGCCAGTGTTGCTCTCATTTAAGTAGAGAATGTAACCTATTGTCTGACGCGTAAAAAAATATAATTGTCAAATAACCTAATAATTAAGTGTCAAATCCATAGGTTTCTACCAAAATAGTTTCAGAACAATTTTATTTTATTTTTATAACTTTTCGTTCATGTGGCCCGCGAGATGAGTGTTGGAAATTATAATGACCCGCGGGTAAAATTAGGTTGGGCATCACTGGACTAGATCTACACAATTTCAATATAATTTCTAGATCTATATATCTAAGACTAATTAGTATGGGCTTAATATTACTGTATTATTTAGTTTAACTACAATTTTTCAGGTCAGCAGCATTACAGTAAGCACTGGTACAGTGTACCGGCACTTTTTTCAATGCAGCGAAAAAGTTACTTTTGTATTTTAAAGTTTATTATTTATTTATTAGTTGTTAAAAGGCAATCCATCACTGAGCTCCGGCACCTATTTCTTTACAAAAAAGCACTGATTACCTGTATATTCTTTAACAATAACGGTTTACTATTCTCAGGAATTAGTCATTCAAAAGACGGTGAGGAAAAGAATGGTCGACAAACCTTGTGTGGTGCCTTAACAGTCCAACAGACTAAGGGATAGATAAAGGTGAATTTAATTTATATCTTGATCTATATAAGTTGATTTACTGGACTAAAAATCTAGATATTGGTAAAACTTTGCTATTCTATTCTAAATCTAGTGTGACATTCCATATTTTTTATTCTGATTTTAGATAGATCTTGATTAGATCTAGATCCCATATGTATAGGACTTAGCACTAGATCTCTAGAAATTATTGTATATGATGCTAGATCTAGAAAATCTAGACTTGATCATAGAAATCTTCAAGAAAAATAATGAACTAACCTAGACAGATCTCTTGAATTACATTGTAAATCATCTTGTTGAATTATCTCCACCACCTTCAGTCAATAGACAACTATGGCTCATACGAGAACAAGAGCCTCTGCGTTGGCATCGACTATTTTCCAATCATTTCTGTTAAACTTCATCCATATTAAAATACATTTTAAAGATTTTTATTACTTAATAGAAAAGATCTAGAATTTTAATAAGAATCTAGTCTATCTAGATCTAAAATTCTAGATCCACCCAATTTTATGTATACAAGTAGTATGGGTGTAGGATTGGCTTAATAGTATTTATCTTGAATCAGTTTGTTAATCTACATTATATGGGTATGATAGTTGTACATCTTCTACTAGATCAAGTTAAATATAGCTATCCTTTTCTAGATGTAATGTGAAATTGTATCTTATAGTATTTTTCATTCTTAGGTGGATCTTGATTAAACTGCCTGTTTTGTGGTTTGCACGAGACAGTTGACACAATGATCTGAAGTTTAAACTGCCATATTCTACTGTCCGCTGCGACATCTTGGCTGGAATGTAAAAGGAATATCCAAAATATTTAAATGACAAACAGGATGGGAACTGATTATGAGGAATGTATGTCCAGTTTTTTGTTGTTTTTTTTTTTTTTTTGTTTTTTTTAAATACAGATATGAAAGATGACATTACCCTAACTTAGAGTCATAGGAGTTTCATTAATTTATTTACTCAGATGCTGAAACAGACATCTGGCATATTCCTATAATCAGTATCATGGCCTTTGTATACAACAAAATTGATTGGAACTCCTAGACTAGAAATATAATTCAAGATTTAAATAAGGCACTGGTCATAGTTTTAGAAAGTGTGGCTAGCATTCTGGTAAGATATTTTATTGATAATTAGAAATTAAATTAAATTTTATTTAATGATTTTAAATTTCTTTTTTAAGAATTATGGTCCATTTTTTCCCCATTTGTGTACAAAGAAGGAAGACAGAGAGATGGGAAGACATCAAAGAATGGACAGGTCTGCCATGAAATGGTTTATCCAGGGCTAAGTACAGAGAGGAATATAGAAGGGCTGTTGACAGATCTTGTGTGGTGCCCCCAAGGTTCAACAGACTGATTAATAGGTAATGGTAAGAATTTAATGTATTTTGTAAAAAAATGGTGTTAATTACATAAAGGGACTTAATCAGTCTTTTTTTATTTCCAGAAAATAATACCAGGGTTATGCTCCTTTCACCATTGAGTTCCAGGATGAAGAATGAAAGACAAGAGAGCAATGTGAAGACATCAAAGAATGGGCAGGTCTGCCATGAAATGGTTTATCCAGGGCTAAGTACAGAGAGGAATATAGAAGGGCTGTTGACAGATCTTGTGTGGTGCCCCCATGGTTCAACAGACTGATTGATAGGTAATGGTAAGAATTTAAAGTATTTGTAAAACATTTTCTAGCTATGGTTATAATTACATTATAACAAGGGTAATAAACTTGTAGCTTAATTTTGTTTTTTTTTTTTAAGTAGAAATGAAATTTAATTTTTTTAAGAAGCGGCTTAATCTCTATATTCCCTTTTCAAGAAAATAAAACCAGGATTATGGTCCTTTTACCATAGAGTTCCAGAAGGAAGAATGAAAGAAAGACAGAGCAATGGGAAGGCTTCAAAGAATTGGCAGGTCTGACATTAAATGAAGTTTTATCCAAGGCCAAGTAAAGAGAGGAATAAAGAAGGATGGTTGACAGAACTTGTGTGGTGCCCCAATGGTTCAACAGATTAGGTAAAGGTAAGAAAATAATGTATTTTGTAAAATATTTTGTAGTCATGGTGATCATTTCATAAATACTAAAGTAATTTAAATTGTGGAATTAAACTATTTTCGAAATTGCATTTTGTATTGTGTTGCTATTTTGATTTGGAGCTTTGTTTTTGTTGTGCCGCTTTTTTTAATCTGTGCATTTTTTTGGTGGCTATTTTTAATCTGGCATGTTAATATTGAGGCTGTTTAGAATCGACTTGGGATTAGTTTTGTTAACCAGTTATTTTGAATCGGACTTGTCCATTTTGTGTGTATTATTTAGCAACGACTTCCTTTTTTTTTAATTTTTTTTTTTTTTATGTTGGCTATTTGGAATCGACTTGCAATGGCTGTAGCTGTTTGATTCTTACTTGTCATTTTTGTGATTAATGCTCGGAATAGAACTTGTACATTTAAAAAAAAATTTTATGTGGTTATTTAGAATTGGCATTCAAGTTTTTCGTAGTCGCTGTTTGAATCGACATATGCTTTTTTGTGATTGCTGTTTGGAATCAAACTAGTGCATTCATTTTATGGTTATTTAGAATGGACATTTTTAAATTTTTTTTTGTAACTGATGTTCGACATCGGACTTGTGTTTCTGTTTTTTTTTTTTTTTTTTTTTTTTTTTAAGAATCAACGTGTTTTGTATAGTGGCTGTTTGAAAAGAAATTTGCTTTTTTCGTGATGGCTGTTTGGAATGAAATAGTCCTTTTTTTGTAATGGCTGATTGGAATCGGACTTGTGTGATTATGTTATTGATGTTCAGAATTGGACTTGTGTCTTTTTATGATCAGTAATATAAATCCGACTTGCGCATTTTTTTTTTGGTGGTTATTAAAATTTTTGTGATGGGTGTTTTTAATCATACTTATTTTTTGTGTGGGCTGTTTGAAAAAGACTTGTGTTTTTCTGTGATGGATATTCACATTCCGAGTTGTGCATTTACTTTGTGTTTTTTTAGAATGGCATTTTTATTTGTTTATTTTATGTGATGGCTGTTAGAAGTCTGACTTATGCCTCCTTTTTAAGATCGGTGTGGAGTTCAAAACTGGACTTGGTGGGTTTTTTTTGTGATCAATGTTCGGCATAAGACTTGTTTTTTTTTTTTTTTAAATCAACTGCTTTTTTTAGTAGTGGCTGATTGAATTGACATTTGGGTCTTTATTGATGGCAGTTTGGACATGTGTTTTTTTAATTGATGTTCTTTATCAGATTTGTTAGTTTTTCTTTTATCAATGTTTTAAATTGGACTTGTGCATTTTTGTGATCAATGTTCTGCATTAGACTTGTGGGCTTTTTTTTTTGTGATGGCTTTTTATGAGCTCTGTTTGAAATTAGACTTGTGTGTTTTTTGTGATCATTGTTCAGTAGCGGATTATTTTTTTTTTTTTTTAAAGAATCATGTGCTTTTTTTAGTAGCTGAATGAATTGACATTTTCTTCTTTGGAGATGGCTGTTTGGAATCAGACATGTGTATATTACTTAAGCTCTTCATCGGATTTGTGTGTTTTTATGATCAATGTCTGATATGGTGTTTTTCGTAGTGGTTGTTTAAATTAATTGCTTTTTTTTGTGATGGCTGTTTAGAATCAGACTTTTGCATTTTTTTGTTTGTTTGTTTGTTGTTATTTAGAATTAACTTGATTATTTTTTGGCAGTTAATATTTGGAATCTACTTGATAACTTTTCTTTATGACTGCTTGGAATCGACTTTTGTGTTATTTGTAGTGGCTGTCTGGAATTATCTTGTATTATTTTGTTATGGCCTTTCAGAATCAAACTTATATTTTATCTTTTTTAGGTTATTTAGATTTTATTTTTATTTTTTTGCTTTAGCTATTATAATCCAAATTTGCTTTTTTGTGATGACTTTTCATATTGACACTGGTTGAATAAAAATTTAATTATTTTTTATTTCACATGATGCAAGTTTACCTTTTATTTTGCAGTAATTAGATTCATTGTGAAGATGTGTGCACTGGGCTGGAACATTTCCAGAGAAAGCTGGACTAGCCATGCATCAGGTAATTATTTACTATTACTGAATGTTATTAAGGTATTATCTTACACCTATCTTTTCCTCAACTGATCTTAGGTACCCATTAGAGTTGGGTTGACTTGGAATTATCATAAATATCCTGGAATTCAAAACCCCAGTCTTTATGATGTTGTAACCTTCAGCCACCTAATCATCTAGTTAGTAGGTGAAAGAAGTGTATACCAAAAAATGGATGCAAAAACTATTATCTAACATAGAGAACATAAATTTAGATCTCTACTCATCTATCATGATCTAGTCAATCTTGATTAGAGTTTATAATAATTTTAGATTCTAGATCTAAAGCTAAATAATATATTCTATTTCTATATTTTTCAATAGACTCTAGACTAGATTGTCACTAGATCTTGTTAGTCATCTAGACAATCTCATCTTATTTCTCAGTTTACTCAAGACTATGGTCTCTAGCAAAGGTTAGAATTTTTTTTTTAATTCAGGAATTAAAAGGGCGCCTCGGAGTAACCCACCCAACTCTAATGGGTACCTGACATTAGTTGGGGAAAAGTATTTGCATATGGCCATTGTGCTGGCAGTGCTGGCCTTTGGGGATTGGATGCCATAGGCAAGGTGAATTTGGTGGCCCTTAATTAAAAAGAAATTGTGAAAAGTTAAAAATAAGGCTATTTCAATTGTTTGGTTGAAATAATCAATGCTGGCGAGTAACAAAATATTATAATGTCATTTAATTAAGCCCTTAGTTTTCAATTTTTTTTTTTTTTTAGATCTTGATATATGTATTACATACTTTTTATTTTTATATATGTTATGGATTTAGTTTATTTATAAAGCAGTTTAATAAATATTCTTTTCAAATTTTTTCCAGCATACTAGCCAAGATTGATACCTCTCCACAAATCAACAAAGACATCAACGAAGCTTTGTTAAAGCTAGTGACAATTTACATATGTTTTCTTATGTGGCTTAATTATAATAATGTCAAGAAAGTTAATTAAATAAGAACTATACATTTTATTGTTAGGCTTATGTTAGTCTTAACTATTTCTGTAATTCTTCATTATGGGGGGCATTATGAATCTTAGATAGTTTTCAATGGACCTCATTCACCAATTGTAAACAAACAACATTTAGCCACGTGGTGCTTTATCTCTTCTATATAATTTACGATCTCATGTTTAATTTATGATGGTTGTCACGAGACAGTTTTTTTCATTGTTTTATCAATAAGATCACGTGACTAAATGTTGGTGAATGAGGTCCATTCTAAGATAAGTTAATTTTTATTGATCCAATCAAATGGATATTCAGTTTGACTACAATTTTGCTTATAAAAAGCTCAATCATATAGTTTTGTATTAAATAATAGTTTAATTGCATTTTAGGTACTGATAGTTAGTATGCTATGTAATATTTAAATGCAGTTTTTTATTATTAAAAATCATTGTTATGTAAAGAATGATTTTCTGTAATATTAGACATAATTGTAGGTCTTTCTGTGTAGCAACTATACTGCACACTTTTTTTTCATTCCTACGAGTAGATAATATAATTTATTCAATGATAATAAAGAGCTTTGAAATAAATGTCTTTATAATTCTGTACTTATTTCATAATAAAGTAATTTTTACTATCCAAGAAGAAATGCATTTAGAATTTCTATGTGAGAATGATATTTAAATATGTACAGTAGCATGACAAAAGAGCTTTTACATTATATTCTAAAAAGATGTATTACTCTTGCTTATAGCTATAACAATATTTGTCTTGATCTTTTGCAAAAATCAATTTTAAGATAAAACTTAAAATTCTGAAAATCACTATAACCCAAAATAGTGTACTATTCTGTTCATGCGTCATGGTCCCTCTCTCAACCTTGCTGATGAGATCCAAAAGAACGCTTCGAGTTACATTTGGCACCAACATAGTTGCAGAAGCTGCTGGAGGAAATTTCACGGTTTATACTCCCAACGCCTAAGGGGCTTCACTCCTGATTATTCCTTGAGGTTGTTACCGCAATGCAGCGTGGGTTTGAAATCACAGTACCCCTAGATGAATTGCCTAACTAGGCTGACGAGCTCCATCTACCCGAAGCTCCCGGTTTTGTGGCGCCAAGTATCCGCCTTCACCTGTTAGTAAGAGCAGTTTTGCCGGGCTTAGTATCTAAGCCACACGAGAAGGCCAGGTGCTGGACTTGGTTGTCAGAGGCTATCTGAGACGCTTGCCTTTAGGAGTATTTTATATACAATGGAAGCTTATCCCCACTGACACCCCCGGCCATGACAACCACATTAAGGTGCACAATACTTTGGTATCTAACTGTGCATTGTACCTGGCTTAGTA
This sequence comes from Biomphalaria glabrata, assembly GCF_947242115.1. Classification (NCBI taxonomy): domain Eukaryota; kingdom Metazoa; phylum Mollusca; class Gastropoda; family Planorbidae; genus Biomphalaria; species Biomphalaria glabrata. The sequence goes on from NC_074719.1 coordinate 184,233, forward strand.
CACTCTGATAAAATTTATAAGATTGAAAAAGGTAACAAAAACTATTACCTTAAAATGCATCAATGCATTTCTATATGTTTTATTCTTATTCTCTTCCTATCAGTTATAATCTGGCGATATAAATCTATTATTTCTGTTGTTGTTTTTTTTTTCCATATCAGTTTTAAGTTGGCGATATTAAAAATCCACTAGGTTATTCCCCCCCTTGGAAACTACTTTTAGTCTTGATCCAGCGCCTAGACAACGCAAAAAATCTGGCCAGTGGTAGCAAGGTCTACTTAGAGACATAAATAGTTCTGTGAAGTTATAATTTGATTAAAATTTAAGGTGCTATTGACATGTATTATTATGAAGATAAAGTTGAAATAAATATTGAATTAAAATAGATCTAGGCTTATATCTAGTCGAATAGTAAAATTAGAAAATAGATCTGCGAAGTTATATTTTGATTTATGATGCTGTCAACATGTAATATTTTTAAGATAAGGTGGAAATTGATATCGATCTTTTTTTTCTTTTAGCCTTTATTATGGTCATATGGAGTTAAAGGGAAACTCCGATGACTTTGACAATTTTTGATATAATATGTGTTTTGATTTACAGATAATGAATATATGATTCTTTTTTTTTTATTTGCAATAATAACTTAGTAATTGATGTTTTTCTGGCGTAATTTTTCTGCGCATCCAAAACAGTCAGACTTTCACCGGGTTTCTATGTGACGTCACAAAGGTGTTTTAATCTATTGACTATTGAAAGTATAACAGGAGACCATACAGCAAAGTTTACATTCTCGTAAAAGAAATATATCTTTGTCTATGCAGTTAGATCTAGGATCTTGTAAGCAAAGAAAAAATGCGTATTAAAAGTAGATTTACATGCTTGACTAATCACGGCAGTGTGTATTTTCTCGCCAGACCACTCAACACACAACAAACACTATCGCTCGGTTGTCTTGTCATGACCGACTACACGTAGTCTAGACTAGTCTTACACTGACCAGTTTGTTCGAATCATTCAGACACACGATCTATTTACTTCTTGGGATAGGGAGAGGCTTAGATGAAAATGTTACTTTTTTTCTGGAGTTAGTTATCCTAATGCTTTTGGATCTATCTATACATGTTTATATAAATAACTGTATCATAGCTCTGGACTAGGCCGTCACTAAGCCTAACAGCCTAATAGCTACTGTAAGAATGAAGCGATACGATTGGTTAAAGTTTCAAGTTTCTCTTTCAGTATTGTTTAGGGAAGTGACGCATGAAATAACTTAAAACAAAATCTCACAGAACCCCGTTTTTTTTTTGGGGCGTGGAGAATTTTCTGTCTAATTTATTAAATATAAAATTTTCTGAGCATTTAAATAACAAATGATATAATGTTTACTATTACAACTTTTTACGCAGAATTTAAATAAGTCAATAACTAAAATTTGAAAAACTATCGGAGTTTCCCTTTAATGCCTTTAATAGATAATATTTGGAATCTTTTTTTTTTCTGTCAATGATGGGTGGGTGCATTGGTGGATTTATTTATTTTTTTGCACTACCACCCAATCTTCAATTAAAAAGTGATGCATCTTAGTAATCTTACTTTTTTTTTCTCGCTTATTTATAATCCCTCACACAGTGTCACACACATACATACACACACACATTGGCAGACTGGCTGCATGGAGCAGCACATAATCCCCCAGCATCCTCATGAGATCCTGCTGTCGTGTATGGGACGCCACTATATGTAAGCATTCATTCACTAAAGCCCCGTGCTGCACGCATTTTACTTAATGATTACATTGAAAAATATAATTTTTTTATGTAAAAATGCATTTAATAATGGTCACCTTGTCATATAAGAGCTGAAAATGACCAAAAGATTCATTGTTTTTACTTGATATTCATACACAATGGTTAAAGGGAGCCCGCCATGTTTGGTCTCATCGTTTGTTGTTTTTTTTTAAGGTCATACTATAAAAAGATTAAGTTTGAAGTTTCTTCCCTCCTATATAAATGCGTTTCTTGACTATAAAAAGAACTGCTAAGACATATATATATATATATATATATATATATATATATATATATATATATATATATATATATATATATATATATATATATATATATATATATATATATATATATATATATATATATCTTCTGTTTACAGACAAGAATAATCCGATTGGTTCGCGTGATTTTTTTTCTCTTATATGATTGGTTGTCAATGGACGCTTTAACACAGGCTCACAGCTGAAGTGAACTTATTAGTCCTACGTAGATAAGAATCTAGAGATCTATAACTTTGCTTAATTCTTTTTAAAGTTTAATTTTATCCAACAATTTCTTAAATCAAATAATGTTTTTAAAGAATCGTCATCGTGTAGACTTCGTAGATCTAGAAATTAAAATTGGTTTAAACAAGGAAATTACTCTGGCAACAGAAGCCGAAAGAGTCACAAGTCTATATTCTAGATATTAAGATAGATATGTAAGAGTAAGAGTATGATCTACTTGATTTAGAAAATCGCGATCTAACTTATCTAAGCATAGGTTGGTGAATGCTACAATCCCGAAGTAGACATATTATAGATCTAGATCTAGAATTTTACAATATGGATTTAGATCTACGTAAGAGATCTAGAAATGTATATCTAGCCAATCTAGGTCTAGAATACTCTAGAACTAGATACTAGGATATCAAATCTACACTAATAAGACGGCCACGTCAACGACAAGTTGTCGTTTATTGGACCGCGCCAGGTTTCGTAAACACATTTGACTGAAGTATATGTGGCTTAAAGATTCAAACCTTCTTCGCAGCTTTCAAAAATATTGCAAAACAAAATGCAATGAGTGTTTAAATAACTCTATATATCCATATGACTTTTATTTTTATATTTTTATTTTAATTGCGAAAAAAAATGTTCATGACATTCATGACCCCTCCCCCTCCCTTTTTCCTGGCGATGTCTAGATCTAATTCTAAGGTACAGGATCTGATTAATTTGTGTTATAATCATGTCCCAATAAAAATAATGGCTTAAATCAAAAGTATAATTAAATAAATACAGGTTGGGAGCCTTGTAATTTAGGTCAATAAGTTTTCAATTGTCTATCAGTACGCTGACGAAATGGCATGACCCAACAGCGCACACCTATCTCTCTTTCTCCACTTGTTTAGCCGAAAAAAAGTATGGTGTTCTGCACTGATCATTTATGTTAAAACTAATTTTATTTATGTATATCTAAAGAAAGAAAGAAAGAAGTTTTGTGTTGTTGTTATTTTTTTGTTCCTTTTTAATTATGTTTATAGATGTTTAGATTTTTTTTAAATTCTTAGTTCATTGTTTACTTTATAGTGAAAATATACAATAGGCATATAAATACATTTAAAAAACTATTTTAAAATTCTCAAAGCTATTCTCATTTAAAAATCTTTTTATCAATGTTTTGCAAACGCGTAGATGAGTGTAAAAGACAATGACTTTTCAATGAACCATCTCTCCTTATATAAATTTTTATTACTTCTATAGCTGCCATTCTGTCTAGCATTCAACTAGGTGTTAACTAGAGTATCCAGCTTTAATAAGTACATAAAAAAGGGGGATTTATAGGCAGAGGAAGGCCCTAAAGAGTGTTAACCATAAGGCATAATTAAACATCTGTACCACTCTTAAGAAGATAAGCAAATGTGGGTGGGTTGAACAAGACTACATGACGGATATGAGTGTAAAAGAAGCCTACATGATGAAAGTAAAAAAAAAATGTTGCCTATAGTTAGGATTAGTTAGTTGCACTGTCGGCAACTTCACCACTGTCTGGTCCCAAGTCCGGAATGCGAAAAGAGGAGGGACGAGCATCTCTTCATATAAATTTAACTAGTAAACTAGAATAAATTTAAATTAAAAGTGATGAATTGCTACACATTATGAAATATGGCCAAAATAGAATACCATACGTTTTGTAAACAGTCAAAGACAAACAAAAAAAGCAAAAAAAACACATACACAATACCTTTCGTGAAGTCACAAAAAAAAGTTAAAAAAACAACAACATTTATTTGAAATACACAATAAACATGAGATATAGATGTAGATCTATTAAATATTAAATACAATCGACCTACATTACATTGATTATTTATTCTAGATTAAAGACAGCGCTACATCATTATTTCTTTCTATGGCTAAATTAAATTAATCACAATTAAAGAAAATTTCATTTGACCCATTTGTATAACCGATAGGGACAAGAGCTGGGCCCTGTCACGTGACCAACTAGTGAAATCGCGAATGACGCAAATGTATAAAAAAAAAAAAAAAAAAAGGCTGAACGAGTGATTGGATTGGATGGTGTTCTTGCGCTGGAGTAAAAAGAAAATGATTTCATTGTGAAAATTAAAAGATTAAAAATGTTTTAGATATATTACTAGTTGTAATCCTTGCGACTGCTGTTAAATTACTGTCAGTCAGCATCGACCAGTTCTTACAGTAATATTAGAACATAAAACATTCCAGCGGGCCACTTGTGGCCAGGGGGGTCGTTATTTGCTCAGCCCTGCTCTAGATCTAGAACTAGATATACAAGATTTAGAAGTTCAGACGCCCAGATAACTAGATCTATTCCGCCCACCATGTTGTTTTTAAGCATATTGATCTCCTTTATCTATATTGAACTTCAAATAACATGTTTTAAAGAGAGTGTTTTGTTCTTATGCGTTCAACTATGTTTTTTTTTATTTACTCAAATGAAGGTCTAAATAAAATGTTAATAATCATTTGATGAACAACTTGTTATTTCTTCTTTTTTTCTATTTAAGAAATTATCAACAACAAAATATATATTAACAATTAGATTTATATTTTATCTATTAAGTCACCAAGCAAAGCGAAATATTGATAAAATAAAACAAAAATATACACGAACATAATGAAACACGCATCTATATCTACACGATATGTTTAATTATTTTTCTTTTCAACAAAAGTATGCATTGTGAGTAAGTGATCTATACTATATAGAGCAATGACAATAAATTATAAAGATCTAGTACGGGAAACGTATTACTATAAGAAATAAGCATTTTATTATAGAAGATTAACAGTATCTTAAAACTTTAATTTTTATCTGTTTATGATTAAGACTACACCACGAAGAGAAAAAATTGTATTGAGCTGACACAGATCTAGTGACGACGTAACCCCTTTCTCGCTCGCCGTTAGGTCTTCTCAGTCCGTGATTATAATACTTACCACTACCCCTGGCCCACCTCTCGGGGGGGGGGGAGGAATATGTAGAGTGTAAGAAAATCTTTGTTAAACGAAACATAATATAGCACCTGTTAATCTGTTATGTTTCACACTCCGAATTATAGTTTGGGTAGCGCGGGGAACATAAGCCTATGTTTAAGAAACAGATAAATAATAAATAAGCATATACACTACATACACACTGCCTAAATTTCCAGACACCACTATTTAGTTGTACAACATAATATTATGTGTTCATAAGATTTCGTGGATAAATGTGCTTTATGTCATCAGCATTAATTTGTGATCTTTAAGGGAATTTAAATAGCTTTTTCAGGTGATATACACTGTTACTTGACTCCAAGAAGAAGTTATTGGTGTTGTGATGAAAAGATCAACATCTAGCAGAAGTCTGACAATCCTGGAGAAAGAAATGAGATGAATAACAGCCACTGATCTTTTTACCATTAAAATTCATTATATTGATATGAATTCAGACATGAATTAAATACCAAACAAAAGACTTTCTTTTTTTTAAACATATACCAACATTAAATCTTAATTATAAATTGAAAACATTGTTTAGAACAAACATTTAATGGAACTTTTGGATAATGCTCAACTGACCAGAGATATACTTATTCTAAAGGAATTATTATTTGATATCACTTTGATGCATTTGTAACTGTATTTCTATATGTGGATTATGTTTCTGTAACAGCTATGAAGGATATCCAGCATTTTCTCATTCAACCAGTGATTTGTAACTGAATGCTTGAAGTTACAGTATATTATTATTATTAAAATTGGACTCAAGTCAGTGTGTACTATTTATATTTGTTACATGCTAAGTGTAGGTCCGGGACACAATAACACAGACCATTCTACATTTTGATGACCAGCAAGTCAGTGTGTACCATTTATCTTGGTTACATTACAGGTGTTACTAGTTGTTCTTAGCTAGATATCAAATTCATACTTTCATAGTGCAAAACCTATCAGTTTTGAAAAATATAAATTAAATTCTCAAAGATATGCCTTTTGAGGTCTGAATTTTCTTGAGCTGTGTAGAGGAGACTCTTGCATTACTAACCATTGCTTTGACATCAGCATTTTTTCATTCATAATACAACTCAGGTTGTTGACAGACTGTAACAGACATCCATCCAAAGTAATAGATTGTCTACTAGGCATTTTATTATCATAATCTGGTTTAGTAGCCTGCTAGCCCAATTTTAGACTGACATTTTTAAAAATGAAATAGAAGCTAAATATCATCAGCAAAATTCAAATCCTCTAAGTTTAATAAATCAATTAAGATAATTTTTAGCAGAATGCCTTAAAGAGCTAAAATTAAATAAATTTTATAAGAAAATGATCAATATGCCTATTTTACATAAGGGGGATGTACTGTGAAATTTCAATTTTTTTATATAACTTTATAGTTAAGAAGATAGGCTTTAGGCATGTCTAGTCTAGTCTTTTGGGTCTCTATGGAGATGGTGGCCATCTAAAAAATAAACACAATGTTTAAAAAAAACTTTTTTTATATATATTTTTAATTAGTACAAATTTTATTAATTTTTTTCTAACTTCTATCACAGTCCCAAACATTGACAATGTGATAAAGTGACCCCCCCCCCCATTATGTTTGCCTTTTTTTTCATTTCTTTGGTTGGATTTTAAGTACATAACTTTGGATTGTTGTACTTTTCAAATAGAGTGGTCTCTAATTTTTCTGCTTTTTTTCTAGTTAAATCAGCTAACCCATTTTTTTACCACAGGTTATGTTGTGTCAACTAGTTTCTGTATATTTCAGTTGGTATTGTTTGTGGTTTGCTCATAGCCTGAGCAAATACTGATTTCCTAAGTTTATTATAAGTGTAAAAAAAAAAAGGTAAGAAAGTGAAGCAAATCAGCTAAACCTTACAAAAAAGAAGAGTAATATATTTACTTTATTTTTTTTTATTTGTTAGAGGGACATTTTTTTAAACAGAATAAGTACATGTACATTTTTTAATGACGGTCAACTCTCCACAATGTGCTCTTTTTATTTTAACATTTGTTAAGTCAAATCTTTACACTCTAACAAGTGTCAAGATGTGAGGCCAACATCTTAAAATATCTTTGAACAGTTTCCTAAAAAAAGAGCAAAAATACACAAGTTAATAAAAAGGTAAAAATTATGAGTAAGAAATAAAAACAAAAATACGCAAGTTAATAAAAAGGTAAAATTAAGAGTAAGAATAGACAATCTCTAAACTTGTGACAAAGTTTCAGACATGATTTTAATCTAACCAAAGCCATTTAAATTAAATTTAGTATTTCAAAAAAATTTGAATATAGACATTATTCAACATTATTTACAGAAATGTATTGGTGACCTTCAAGAAAGGAAATATGAACAAGTTCTGAACTCCTATTGGGCTGTCAAATGAAATATGAACAAATTGCAGAATCTTAATGAACTGTCAAGGAGATATGAACAAGTTCCATACACCTAATAAGTTCTCTAAGGAAACATGAATAGGTTCTTAACTCCTAATGAGCTGTCTAAGTAAACATGAACATGTTGCAAACTCCTTTAGTTGTCAAGGAATTATGAATGAATTTCAAACTCCTTATAAGTTGTCTAATAAAATATAAACAAGTTGCAAACTCCTAATGAGCTATATATTATGAAATATGAACAAGTTGCAAACTCTTAGTTAGTTCTCTAAGGCATTATTTTTCTTAATGGAACACTTCACACATTTTGAGTCATTAGCGAAACATTTTGTTGTTTTTTTTTTACAGAGATAAATTTATGTTGTGGTTACTAGTTAAATAGGGTTCTACAGAACACAGTTTGGGAAACACTGATCTAAGAAAATATGAACAAGATGCAAACTCCTGATGAGCTAAGAAAATGTTAACAAGTTGCAAACTCCTAATGAGTTCTCAAAGTAAGTATCAACCAGTTGACAACTCCTTGTAGTGTATGGTTGTTGACCTGAAGCACCAAACTGCTGGTACACAATTAAACTACTAAAGGTATATTACATCTTAACTTGAAATTACTTATTGATTTTTTGTGATTAATACTAAATAGAACTGGATGGCTGCCTGGTCGTGTGGTTTGCGCGCTGGACTGTCGTTCAGATTTATCGATGGTCCAGGGTTCAAACCCTGCCCGCTCCCATCCCCTGTCGTCCTGCGGGAGGTTAGGACTAGGAAGTAATTATCTTCAACTCTGAAGGAACATCCGAAACATGTAAAACATTTTACAACAAACAAAACAGAACTTGAATTACATTATAAAGAAAATCAAGTTTAAATGAAATGAATAACTGTAATCTATCCTGGGGGAAAGCCTAAATGTAATAAACTTAGTAATAATGAAAAAATTGTATTCCAAAGAAAATCTAACTCACTAAAAAATGTACTTTCAAATAGGTATTCTGGAGTCAAGAACACTAATGACAAGGCGGCTTATCTTGCATCATTCTCATTGCATAACTAACCCTAATCATAAAACACACACACACATATCAATGATACCATAACACTCCTAAAAAGTTGTCATAGGAAAGGGTTCCATACTCCTAATGAGCTGTCTAAGAAATTAAAAAGAAGTTCAGAAATACTAATGAGTTCAAAAAGGAAATATGAACAAGCTGCAAACCACTAACAAATCCAGAACCTTTAATAAGGAGACATGACAAACTGCTTGTTAACTGTAGGCCACAAAAACAGATTTATAACCTTAATATCAACTTTCCTATAGATTACAAGGACTGAAAAGGGAACTTTTTTTTAGACTTCTATAAGATAAGCATAGGTGATAAGAATGTTTTACTAGATTTTTATGCGCTAAAAAGATTTGATCAGATTGTTTCACCAGACATCTATGAACTTTACAAAGTTTGATCAAAATGTTTCACTAGACTTTTATGCATATTACAAAGTTGGGTCACAATTTTTCACTACACTCATATGAACTAAACAAAGTTTTATCAGAATTTTTCACTAGACATTTATGCACTAAACAAAGTTTTATCATAATGTTTTACTAGACTATATTCAAAAATCATAGTTTGATTACAATGTTTCACTAGACATTTAAGATCCATTTAATTTAAAGTTTAGTAAAAAATGTGTCATTAGACTCCTATGTGCTTTAGATAGTTTCATAGTTACCTGACTTTGGTTCGAAAAGTAAAGGCTGTTGGTCATTGAGCTGGTCATATGACACACTGCTTGTTAACAATAGTGTGCTCCCAGATTCTGAAGGCCTTTCAGGACTTGTCCCAAACAAAGAAACCACTTTTTCATTTTGTTTTTGGATTGTTGCTAAAGCATGATGGAAACTCTCTTCAGTAGGTGATGTTAGCTCTGCATGGTGCTGCTTCATATGTAGATCATTAGATGAACTGTGAATGCTGATAATATGCTGTGCAAATCATTAGATGAACTTGGTATAAAAATGTGATTGATCATTACATGTTTATTTATTATGCAATAGTAAATCAATAGCAGAACTAAGAACACTGATCTGTAAGCAGTCAGAAACTTTTTCTATATCAGCAGCATGTACATTCCTTTGATCTAAAAAAAAAAAAAGTTGATAAAATATTGCAAGCAAAAATTACATTTTAAAATGCAAAATTAAAATATAAAAAGTGTAATGCATAAGTTAAATGTAATATAAATGATGGTATCCTTATCTTGAGTCCACTTCCTCATTAATGTTTTGTCAGCACTCACTAAAAGAGAAAACTAAGCTGTTTTGAGTACCATTTTATAAAGTTCTTCAGAAGGTATTGGTTGTAATTTGACAAGATGCTTTCAAAGGTTTCTAAACTTATTTAAGTTTCAGTACTCAGGCAACATTGTTCTGATGAAGGGCTGCACTGTATTGCTGTGAAACATCATTTACTAGACAAAAATGACAGTACCTAACATTTGGCTTGGCAGTTTTTTTGGTACTGCTGCCAAGGTGGCTGATGACATTTCTCATCACAAACTATTAGGATGGTTCAACATTGATTTTTTTCCATTACATTGTCAAAGTTTAGTTAGCTTTTCCATTTTTTATCTTTTCTAGAAGTCAGAATCTTTTTATATTTCTATAAATATGGGTGAACAGACTTCAGACAGATCTTTTTGGAGACAGCTTGCCACTCAATGCACCAAACAGAGGGGGAGGATCTAAGTCTAAAAGTATGGTTATTGTTTATTTAGTTTTTTTTTGGCTGCTATACTTGCAAGCATGCCCCTTGTATCAGTGGGTTGAAATCAATCACAATTGAATTTAATGTCCAGCTTTGTTTTAAAAACAAATTATTCCAATACAACTTTTGAGGAGTACACATAATAACTATTATTTCATAAGAAATATCTAGTCATTATTATTTGGTTGTTAATGCATAAATTTAAATAACATACCTGATGTTTCTGAAGAGGGATCACCAAATCAAATCCTGTAAACATATATATATATATATATATATATATATATATATATATATATATATATATTCTGCGGCATTTTACATCTGGAGAGACGATCTTTTACCTTTGCAACTTCTTGTGTGACTAAAGAGGCCAATCCTTGATACACTGCTGCGATCGCAGGTTGGGTATATATAATCACCAGGCGCCGTTGCATTTTTACCCTTCTTTCTGCTTCCGTTGTGTATGACATCTGCAATCCGTGACCCTTCCTTTATGCTCTCTCTCCATATATATATATATATATCTGAAAAAATATTATAAACTATGATAATGAATAATGTTTAGTAGTCTAAATAAAGATCTTTTAAAACCATCTATTTTTAGAAATAAAAAGTAAAGTGTTAGCAGGTCAGGAGGCCCTGACTCCGGCTCCAAGTCAGGTCTGGGCCTTTCTGCTAACTAGAATTTATATCACAGTCTGTAGGCAGATGGTAGCACTACTGGGTGGGTTTGATCTGTACATCTCAGTCTGTGACCAAGGAGCTAGAGTTGCCTAAACAACCAGACAGCACAACTAAACTAATTAATCAAATGATGCACATGGGGATGCATTGGGCACACAATGGGAAGAACAGCAGACAACATTGCAAGACTAGACTGGAACCCAGAGAGGAAGAAACAAAACAAATAGAAATAATAGGAATACATAGGGAATTGGGGGGGGGGGGGAGAGTAATATTATTCTCAAATTAAAATGACAACAATAACATGATAAAGCGTAAATCTAGGTATACATTTTTTTATGTTATCAAAATTGAATTTAAATAGATTTAGGACTACATATGATGGAATTATTGTATAGATCTATGAAATTATATTTTAAATGTTTTGATGAAGATTTAAGGTGCTGACAACTTGAAACATTTTTCAATAAAGCTGAATTGAATGTTGAATTTAAATAGATCCAAGCCTAAATCTAGTGGACTAGTCTAGTGTAATGTTGTGTGTTATGAGACTTGTTGCATAGTATCTAGTATGTGCCGGAGGATACACGCAATAAATAACTTAGGTTTTTATAGAAAAGAATTTTATTTATAAATATTTATTATTTAATAGAAATATACGAGGTACAAGGAATGTGACTAGGTAGCCAAGGTCACTGAAGCTGACTGACAGGTTCAAGAAATGGATGAAACTGCGGAAGCGGGCTGGGAGGGAGTCAGGGGGTGGGGTGAAACTGCGGGAGCGGGCAGGGTGAGGGGTGGGGGCGTAGAGCTGGATGCGTGAACAACAGATTGACCAGAGAATGATGACTTCCAGGTGTGAATCTTACTGTAACAGGGGCCAGATGCGTTGCGGAATCAAACAGGTACTCTTGTCGCTGTAGGCCAATGAAGATATGCTTTGACGTGACTATCAGTGCTTGCTAACAGGGAAATGCTTATGCACAAAGTGATTGGGGCGAAAGACTTAGGCTAAAAGCTCACTATAATATAGCTCTTTCATCATAGCAAAAGCTTTTTTTATTAATCGATATTTTTTTTATTTAATTACCATCAGTAATCTAATTACCATTGATGTAACCTGATAGTGCTGTTGCTTACTTCAGTATGCTTAGTCTCTGTTTTGTCAAAGACAGACATTGTCCTGATTATAATACCAATATTACAGTTGGTCTTTTCAGAATAAAATGCGCTAAAAAATCAATTTTCTTCTAAATTAAGTCTCTATTGAAGAGTGCCTAATTTTCCGCCTTGTCAAAAAGTGCCCGATTTCCCGGTTCCTAAATTTCCGGGTGACTAAATTACTGGGAGCTTAAATTTCCAGACACCAGTCGATTGTGAGTCAAAAAGAATAAAATCATATTTTAGTATTACATCACATATGCTAATAGAAGAGCTGATTTTGTCACCCAGTCCATCTCCTTTAAACACAAACCCTTTTTCATTCATTGGACCAAGACAGACTCAACTCGGGTCACAGAGGTCGCTTCCCTCCCCTTGTCTCTGCTAAAGCAAAGAGGGACATCCAGGAGCCGCTAGCAGCCATCGTCTGGATGTGATGTCATCCTGGGCGTCTTAGATAACTTCTGTCCCCCCCCCTTCCCTTTTTACTATTAAGACTTAGTTTTCTTTCCCCAATTTCTCTTCCCTCCCCTCCTCTTGACATTCTTTCATTTTCTCCCCCTATTACTCCCCTCCACTCTTGTGAACGGTGATTGGTGTGCGTGTGTGACGTATCGTATGAGTTTGACTTACATAACGCACCTGTGGTGTATTGCTCCAGTGGTAAAAATGGGACGCCTAGTAAGTCAGGTATGTCTTTGCTGGTTGTGAGGTATGAACAATATAGGTATTTGGCGCAGCAGAAAGAGAAAGTGGGCGCTGTTTTCTTGTTGAACTTTCAGACCGCCGAGCAGCAACATTAGAACAGAATTAGAAGAGTACACATTTTGTATTTATCACCAACTACCAGGATCCACTTGTCCAGGTACTACGTAATGTTGTAGTTATCTTCGACTTAACTCTTGCGTTTTGACACAAAAAGTCAGCTCTGCAAGAGTTTATAGTGCTTTGTTAACAGCGCTTAATAAATTTAATTATTATTTTATAGTTATTTGCAGGAGCTTGCAACCCTATCCTAACCCTAAGAGTACTTAAACCGTTAATATGAACATTATGCCTATATTTAGAGGCAAAATGTCGATTTCGCACATTAACGTAACCGATAGCTAATCAGTTAATGAGCAGATAAGCTAGCTTAAATATATAGCTCCTCCTTCGTAACTTAAGATGAGATTATTTCCCATTTTCTATGAATTTGAAGATGGCTATGGAGTCCAATTTTTTACTTTAAAAAGCCGACCTCCTAGACGGCATTGGTAACTTGGATTTGCTGCAGATATGCCTGCTTCTTTTCTCACTTTCCGTTTTTTTTTATTCTTAGATCTACGTTTTTTGTTGATTACCGAGCTCCTTGCCTTATATCATGAAACACGACACTCACGGCCTCAGGCAATGAGAAAGGATCGTTTCCCTCACACACCTTGAGAGAACTCTTAAGGGTATCTTTGTAATTTTTTGTTGACCCTCCAACGTTATTGCTGCTGTGGCATGGATACTGTTTATCTGTGACAACTTAAGGATTTCAACGTATGTTATGTGGTCAAGCCAATAAACCAAATGGATTATTCTCTAATGCAACTCTAATGTTTGCTTATGCACCAACTATGTCCAACCCAATTCAAAGATTAGCTAGGTAATGTGAACATTTACGGATTTTAAGCTTTAGCGGGCTTGCAATTGTCTCCTCTACCACCTTAAAATCATTTTCAAAACTAAAATGTGCTAAAATGCTGGTACCAGTTAATTTACTTTTGTCTGGTCCCCTGTCTGGCTGAGATGTATTTGATATTAAACTGTTTTTTAGCCCTGAGTTGTCACATTCTTTAAATTGGTTGTGTCGTGTGGTGCAGTTTGCAGAGTGCCTGGGTAGTGAGAAACGTAACAATATATATATATATATATATATATATATATATATATATATATATATATATATATATATATATATATCTTTGCCAGTGCTACAAAGCCAAGCAGCGTAATGATTTATACGTAGATTACCAGTGTATAATAGAGATATTGAGAAACAAGGTAGACTTAGACCAAACCTAATTTAATGATCCAGATATAGTTCATTTTTTGTTTGTTTTCAAGACTTTGCAGCCATCTTCGTGTACATATAAGATTACATTGTGCAAAGGTTTGAATATTGAGTCTTTAGAAAAGGGGAATATGTTTATCTTCATGCATAGTGAAAACGAGATTGAATGAATTCTTGTGAATACAATGACTTTGTGCTTTTTTTTAGTCAAATTATCAAATATTTGGTCACGAAGTAACATTTTGTTTACACTACATATGATTATATTGTGATTCTTCTCCTTTTACCATGTTTGTTTGACTCATACAAAATAATTGATTTAATAGAGAAAACTTTTTCAAAGTGTTATTATAAAAATTAAAGTGAGTTTACTACTTAGAGTACTTAGTAGTTGGGCTTCTAAGATTGTAATTGGTTAACTTATAATCCTTTTTTAATTGCTCTTTTTATGGTCACTAATAGAAGTTATTGTAAACTGGTATGCTCCTCCTAACATCCTCCAAAACTTAGTCATCATTGAGACTGAAACATTACCATTCTACATCTAATCATTGACACTAACACATAACCATTCTCAGTCTAATCATTGACAGTAACACAATACCATTTTCAATCTTATCATTGACACTAACACATTACCATTCTCAATGTAATCATTGACACTAAGTCATTACCATTCTTAATCTTATCATTGACACTAAGACATTACCATTCTCAATGTAATCATTGACACTAACACATTACCATTTTTAAAGTCATCATTGACACTAAAACTATACCATTCTTAATCTAATCATTGACACTAACACATTATAATTCTCTATCTAAAAATTGACACTAAGAAATTACCATTCTCAATCTAATCATTGACACTAAGACATTACCATTCTCAATGTAATCATTGACACTAACACATTACCATTTTCAAAGTCATCATTGACACTAAAACTTTACCATTCATAATCTTTTCATTGACACTAACACATTATAATTCTCAATCTAATCATTGACACTAAGACATTACCATTCTCAGTGTAATCATTGACACTAACACATTACCATTTTCAAAGTCATCATTGACACTAAAACTTTACCATTCTTAATCTAATCATTGACACTAAGTCATTACCATTCTTAATCTAATCATTGACTTAACATTCTTAATGTAATCATTGACACTAAGACATTACCATTCTCAATCTAATCATTGACACTAGGTCATTACCATTCTTAATCTAATCATTGACACTAAGACATTACCATTCTCAATCTAATCATTGACACTATAACATTACCATTCTCAATCTAATCATTGAAACTAACACATTACCATTCTCAAAGTAATCATTGACATAGCATTCTCAATGTAATCATTGACAATAAGACATTAACATTCTCAATGTAATCATTGACACTAAAACATTACCATTCTCAATCTAATCATTGAAACTAAAACATTACCATTTTCAATGTTATCATTGACACTAAGACATTACCATTCTCACTGTTATCATTGGCACTAAGACATTACTATTCTCAATGTAATCATTGAAACTAAGACATTAACATTCTCAATCTAATCATTGACGCTAAGGCATTACCATTCTCAATCTAATCATTGACACTAATAAATTACCATTCTTAATCTAATCATTGACATAACATTATTAATGTAATTGTTGACACTAAGACATTACCATTCTAAAGTCATCATTGACAATGGAACATTACCATTCTCAATCTCATCATTGACACTAAAACATTACCATTCTCAATCTAATATTGACACTAAGTCATTATTATTTTCAATCTAATAATTGACAATAAGACATTACCAGTCTCAATGTAATCATTGACACTAACACATTACCATTCTCAAAGTCATCATTGACACTAAAACCTTACCATTCTCAATCTAATCATTGACACTAACACATTACCATTTTCAATGTTATCATTGACACTAAGACATTACCATTCTCACTGTTATCATTAGCACTAAGACATTACTATTCTCAATTTAATCATTGACACTAAGACATTGCCATTCTCAATCTAATCATTGACAATAAGACATTACCATTCCTAATGTAATCATTGACACTAACACATTACCATTTTCAATGTTTTCATTGACACTAAGTCGTTGCCATTCTCAATCTAATCATTGACACTAACACATTACCATTCTCCATCTAATCATTGACACTTAGACATTACCATTCTAAATCTAATTATTGACACTAACACATTACCATTCTCCATCTAATCATTGACACTAACACATTACCATTCTCAATGTAATCGTTGACACTATGTCATTACCATTCTTAATCTAATCATTGACATAACATTCTCAATGTAATCATTGACACTTAGACATTACCATTCGCAATGTAATCATTGACACTAAAACATTACCATTCTCAATCTAATCATTGACACTAACACATTACCATTATCAATGTTTTCATTGACACTAAGTCATTACCATTCTTAATCTAATCATTGACACTCCTCAACACATTACCATTCTCCGTCTAATCATTGACAATAAATTATTACTATTCTCAATGTAATCATTGACACTAAAACATTACCATTCTTAATCTAATCATTGACACAAAGACATTACCATTCTCAATCTAATAATTGACACTAAGACATTACCATTCTTACTGTCATTATTGGCACTATGACATTACCATTCCCAATGTAAACATTGACTATAAGACATTATCATTCTCACTGTTATCATTGACACTAAGACATTACCATTCTTAATATAATCATTAATACTAAGACATTACCAGTGTCAATGAAATAATTGACAATAAGAAATTACAATTCTCAATCTAATCATTGACACTAAGACAATACTATTCTCAATCTAATGATTGACACAAACACATTACCATTCTCAATCTAATCATTGACACTAAGACATTTTCATTCTCAATCTAATCATTGACACTTATACATTACCATTCTCAATGTAATCATTGACACTAACACATTACCATTTTCAAAGTCATCATTGACACTAAAATTTTACCATTCTTAATCTAATCATTGACACTAACACATTATAATTCTCTATCTAAACATTGACACTAAGACATTACCATTCTCAATCTAATCATTGACACTAAGACATTACCATTCTCAATGTAATCATAGACACTAACACATTACCATTTTCAAAGTCATCATTGACACTAAAACTTTACCATTCATAATCTTTTCATTGACACTATCACATTATAATTCTCAATCTAATCATTGACACTAAGACATTACCATTCTCAATGTAATCATTAACACTAACACATTACCATTTTCAAAGTCATCATTGACACTAAAACTTTACCATTCTTAATCTAATCATTGACACTAACACATTACCATTCTCTATCTAATCATTGACACTAAGACATTACCATTCTCAATCTAATCATTGACACTAAGACATTACCATTCTCAATGTAATCATTGACACTAACACATTACCATTTTCAAAGTCATCATTGACACTAAAACTTTACCGTTCATAATCTTTTCATTGACACTAACACATTATAATTCTCAATCTAATCATTAACACTAACACATTACCATTTTCAAAGTCATCATTGACACTAAAACTTTACCATTCTTAATCTAATCATTGACAGTAACACATTACCATTCTCTATCTAATCATTGACACTAAGACATTACCATTCTCAATCTAATCATTGACACTAAGACATTACCATTCTCAATTTAATCATTGACACTAACACATTACCATTTTCAAAGTCATCATTGACACTAAAACTTTACAATTCATAATCTTTTCATTGACACTAACACATTATAATTCTCAATCTAATCATTGACACTAAGACATTACCATTCTGAATGTAATCATTGACACTAACACATTACCATTTTCAAAGTCATCATTGACACTAAAACTTTACCATTCTTAATCTAATCATTGACACTAACACATTACCATTCTCTATCTAATCATTGACACTAAGACATTACCATTCTCAATCTAATCATTGACACTAAGACATTACCATTCTCAATGTAATCATTGACACTAACACATTACCATTTTCAAAGTCATCATTGACACTAAAACTTTACCATTCATAATCTTTTCATTGACACTAACACATTATAATTCTTAATCTAATCATTGACACTAAGACATTACCATTCTCAATCTAATCATTGACACTAACACATTACCATTCTCAAAGTAATCATTGACATAGCATTCTCAATGTAATCATTGACAATAAGACATTAACATTCTCAATGTAATCATTGACACTAAAACATTACCATTCTCAATCTAATCATTGACACTAACACATTTCCAATTTAAATGTTCAATGTAATCATTGACACTAAAACATTACCATTCTCAATGTAATCATTGACACTAAAACATTACCATTCTTAATCTAATCATTGACACTTAGACCTTACCATTCTCAATGTAATCACTGACAAAATAACATTATCATTCTCAATGTAATCATTGACACAAAGTCATTTTCATTCTTAATCTAATCATTGACATAACATTCTTAATTTAATCATTGTCACTTAGACATTACCATTGTCAATGTAATAATTGACACTAAGTCATTACCATTCTCAATCTAATTATTGACACTAAAACATTACCATTCTCAATCTCATCATTGACACTAAAACATTACCATTCTCAATGTAATCATTGACACTAAGTCATTACCATTCTTAATCTAATCATTGACTTAACATTCTTAATGTAATCATTAACACTAAAAAATTACCATTCTCAATCTAATCATTGACACTAGGTCATTATTATTCTTAATCTAATCATTGACACTAAGACATTACCATTCTCACTGTCATCATTGGCACTAAGACATTACTATTCTCAATGTAATCATTGACACTAAGACATTACCATTCTCAATGTAATTATTGACAATAAAACATTAACATTCTTAATCTAATCATTGACATAACATTTTCAACATAACCATTGACACTTAGACATTACCATTCTTAATGTAATCATTGATACTAAGACATTACCAGTGTCAATGAAATAATTGACAATAAGAAATTACCATTCTCAATGTAATCATAGACACTAACACATTACCATTTTCAAAGTCATCATTGACACTAAAACTTTACCATTCATAATCTTTTCATTGACACTATCACATTATAATTCTCAATATAATCATTGACACTAAGACATTACCATTCTCAATGTAATCATTAACACTAACACATTACCATTTTCAAAGTCATCATTGACACTAAAACTTTACCATTCTTAATCTAATCATTGACAGTAACACATTACCATTCTCTATCTAATCATTGACACTAAGACATTACCATTCTCAATCTAATCATTGACACTAAGACATTACCAATCTCAATGTAATCATTGACACTAACACATTACCATTTTCAAAGTCATCATTGACACTAAAACTTTACCATTCATAATCTTTTCATTGACACTAACACATTATAATTCTCAATCTAATCATTGACAATAATACATTACTATGCTCAAACTTATCATTGACACAAACACATTACCATTCTCAATCTAATCATTGACACTAAGACATTTTCATTCTCAATCTAATCATTGACACTAAGACATTACCATTCTCAATGTAATCATTGACACTAACACATTACCATTTTCAAAGTCATCATTGACACTAAAACTTTACCATTCTTAATCTAATCATTGACACTAAGACATTACCATTCTCAATCTAATCATTGACACTAAGACATTACCATTCTCAATGTAATCATAGACACTAACACATTACCATTTTCAAAGTCATCATTGACACTAAAACTTTACCATTCTTAATCTAATCATTGACAGTAACACATTACCATTCTCTATCTAATCATTGACACTAAGACATTACCAATCTCAATGTAATCATTGACACTAACACATTACCATTTTCAAAGTCATCATTGACACTAAAACTTTACCATTCATAATCTTTTCATTGACACTAACACATTATAATTCTCAATCTAATCATTGACAATAAGACATTACTATGCTCAAACTTATCATTGACACAAACACATTACCATTCATAATCTTATCATTAAAACTAACTTATTATAATTCTCAATCTAATCGTTGACACTTAGACATTACCATTCTAAATCTAATTATTGACACTAAGAAATTACCATTCTCAATCTAATCATTGACACTAGGTCATTATTATTCTTAATCTAATCATTGACACTAAGACATTACCATTCTCACTGTCATCATTGGCACTAAGACATTACTATTCTCAATGTAATCATTGACACTAAGACATTACCATTCTCAATGTAATTATTGACAATAAAACATTAACATTCTTAATCTAATCATTGACATAACATTTTCAACATAACCATTGACACTTAGACATTACCATTCTTAATGTAATCATTGATACTAAGACATTACCAGTGTCAATGAAATAATTGACAATAAGAAATTACCATTCTCAATCTAATCATTGACACTAAGACAATACTATTCTTAATCTAATGATTGACA
Organism: Biomphalaria glabrata; assembly: GCF_947242115.1. Classification (NCBI taxonomy): domain Eukaryota; kingdom Metazoa; phylum Mollusca; class Gastropoda; family Planorbidae; genus Biomphalaria; species Biomphalaria glabrata. Next base: position 205,199 of record NC_074719.1, read on the forward strand.
CAAACACATTACCATTCTCAATCTAATCATTGACACTAAGACATTTTCATTCTCAATCTAATCATTGACACTAAGACATTACCATTCTCAATGTAATCATTGACACTAACACATTACCATTTTCAAAGTCATCATTGACACTAAAACTATACCATTCTTAATCTAATCATTGACACTAACACATTATAATTCTCTATCTAAAAATTGACACTAAGAAATTACCATTCTCAATCTAATCATTGACACTAAGACATTACCATTCTCAATGTAATCATTGACATTAACACATTACCATTTTCAAAGTCATCATTGACACTAAAACTTTCAATTCATAATCTTTTCATTGACACTAACACATTATAATTCTCAATCTAATCATTGACACTAAGACATTACCATTCTCAGTGTAATCATTGACACTAACACATTACCATTTTCAAAGTCATCATTGACACTAAAACTTTACCATTCTTAATCTAATCATTGACACTAAGTCATTACCATTCTTAATCTAATCATTGACTTAACATTCTTAATGTAATCATTGACACTAAGACATTACCATTCTCAAAGTCATCATTGACACTAAAACCTTACCATTCTCAATCTAATCATTGACACTAACACATTACCATTTTCAATGTTATCATTGACACTAAGACATTACCATTCTCACTGTTATCATTGGCACTAAGACATTACTATTCTCAATTTAATCATTGACACTAAGACATTGCCATTCTCAATCTAATCATTGACAATAAGACATTACTATGTTCAAACTTATCATTGACACAAACACATTTCCATTCATAATCTTATCATTAAAACTAACTTATTATAATTCTCAATCTAATCGTTGACACTTAGACATTACCATTCTAAATCTAATTATTGACACTAAAAAATTACCATTCTCAATCTAATCATTGACACTAAGACATTACCATTCTCAATGTAATCATAGACAATAAGATCTTACCATTCTCAATGTAATTATTGACACTAAGTCCTTACCATTCTTAATTTAATCATTGACATACCATTCTCAATGTAATCATTGACACTTAGACATTATTATTCTTAATGTAATCATTGACACTAAAACATTACCATTCTTAATCTAATCATTGACACTAGGTCATTACCATTCTTAATCTAATCATTGACACTAAGACATTACCATTCTCAATCTAATCATTGACACTAAGACATTACCATTCTCAATCTAATCATTGAAACTAACACATTACCATTCTCAAAGTAATCATTGACATAGCATTCTCAATGTAATCATTGACAATAAGACATTAACATTCTCAATGTAATCATTGACACTAAAACATTACCATTCTCAATCTAATCATTGAAACTAAAACATTACCATTTTCAATGTTATCATTGACACTAAGACATTACCATTCTCACTGTTATCATTGGCACTAAGACATTACTATTCTCAATGTAATCATTGAAACTAAGACATTAACATTCTCAATCTAATCATTGACGCTAAGGCATTACCATTCTCAATCTAATCATTGACACTAATAAATTACCATTCTTAATCTAATCATTGACATAACATTATTAATGTAATTGTTGACACTAAGACATTACCATTCTAAAGTCATCATTGACAATGGAACATTACCATTCTCAATCTCATCATTGACACTAAAACATTACCATTCTCAATCTAATATTGACACTAAGTCATTATTATTTTCAATCTAATCATTGACAATAAGACATTACCAGTCTCAATGTAATCAATGACACTAACACATTACCATTCTCAAAGTCATCATTGACACTAAAACCTTACCATTCTCAATCTAATCATTGACACTAACACATTACCATTTTCAATGTTATCATTGACACTAAGACATTACCATTCTCACTGTTATCATTGACACTAAGACATTACTATTCTCAATTTAATCATTGACACTAAGACATTGCCATTCTCAATCTAATCATTGACAATAAGACATTACCATTCCTAATGTAATCATTGACACTAACACATTACCATTTTCAATGTTTTCATTGACACTAAGTTGTTGCCATTCTAAATCTAATCATTGACACTAACACATTACCATTCTCCATCTAATCATTGACACTTAGACATTACCATTCTAAATCTAATTATTGACACTAACACATTACCATTCTCCATCTAATCATTGACACTAACACATAACCATTCTCAATGTAATCGTTGACACTAAGTCATTACCATTCTTAATCTAATCATTGACATAACATTCTCAATGTAATCATTGACACTTAGACATTACCATTCGCAATGTAATCATTGACACTAAAACATTACCATTCTTAATCTAATCATTGACACTAACACATTACCATTTTCAATGTTTTCATTCACACTAAGTCATTACCATTCTCAGGTAATCATTGACACTCCTCAACACATTACCATTCTCCGTCTAATCATTGACAATAAATTATTACTATTCTCAATGTAATCATTGACACTAAAACATTACCATTCTTAATCTAATCATTGACACTTAGACCTTACCATTCTCAATGTAATCACTGACAAAATAACATTACCATTCTCAATGTAATCATTGACACAAAGTCATTACCATTCTTAATCTAATCATTGACATAACATTCTTAATTTAATCATTGTCACTTAGACATTACCATTGTCAATGTAATAATTGACACTAAGTCATTACCATTCTCAATCTAATTATTGACACTAAAACATTACCATTCTCAATCTCATCATTGACACTAAAACATTACCATTCTCAATGTAATCATTGACACTAAGTCATTACCATTCTTAATCTAATCATTGACTTAACATTCTTAATGTAATCATTAACACTAAAAAATTACCATTCTCAATCTAATCATTGACACTAGGTCATTATTATTCTTAATCTAATCATTGACACTAAGACATTACCATTCTCACTGTCATCATTGGCACTAAGACATTACTATTCTCAATGTAATCATTGACACTAAGACATTACCATTCTCAATGTAATTATTGACAATAAAACATTAACATTCTTAATCTAATCATTGACATAACATTTTCAACATAACCATTGACACTTAGACATTACCATTCTTAATGTAATCATTGATACTAAGACATTACCAGTGTCAATGAAATAATTGACAATAAGAAATTACCATTCTCAATGTAATCATAGACACTAACACATTACCATTTTCAAAGTCATCATTGACACTAAAACTTTACCATTCATAATCTTTTCATTGACACTATCACATTATAATTCTCAATATAATCATTGACACTAAGACATTACCATTCTCAATGTAATCATTAACACTAACACATTACCATTTTCAAAGTCATCATTGACACTAAAACTTTACCATTCTTAATCTAATCATTGACAGTAACACATTACCATTCTCTATCTAATCATTGACACTAAGACATTACCATTCTCAATCTAATCATTGACACTAAGACATTACCAATCTCAATGTAATCATTGACACTAACACATTACCATTTTCAAAGTCATCATTGACACTAAAACTTTACCATTCATAATCTTTTCATTGACACTAACACATTATAATTCTCAATCTAATCATTGACAATAATACATTACTATGCTCAAACTTATCATTGACACAAACACATTACCATTCTCAATCTAATCATTGACACTAAGACATTTTCATTCTCAATCTAATCATTGACACTAAGACATTACCATTCTCAATGTAATCATTGACACTAACACATTACCATTTTCAAAGTCATCATTGACACTAAAACTTTACCATTCTTAATCTAATCATTGACACTAAGACATTACCATTCTCAATCTAATCATTGACACTAAGACATTACCATTCTCAATGTAATCATAGACACTAACACATTACCATTTTCAAAGTCATCATTGACACTAAAACTTTACCATTCATAATCTTTTCATTGACACTATCACATTATAATTCTCAATATAATCATTGACACTAAGACATTACCATTCTCAATGTAATCATTAACACTAACACATTACCATTTTCAAAGTCATCATTGACACTAAAACTTTACCATTCTTAATCTAATCATTGACAGTAACACATTACCATTCTCTATCTAATCATTGACACTAAGACATTACCATTCTCAATCTAATCATTGACACTAAGACATTACCAATCTCAATGTAATCATTGACACTAACACATTACCATTTTCAAAGTCATCATTGACACTAAAACTTTACCATTCATAATCTTTTCATTGACACTAACACATTATAATTCTCAATCTAATCATTGACAATAAGACATTACTATGCTCAAACTTATCATTGACACAAACACATTACCATTCATAATCTTATCATTAAAACTAACTTATTATAATTCTCAATCTAATCGTTGACACTTAGACATTACCATTCTAAATCTAATTATTGACACTAAGAAATTACCATTCTCAATCTAATCATTGACACTAAGACATTACCATTCTCAATGTAATCATAGACAATAAGATCTTACCATTCTCAATGTAATTATTGACACTAAGTCCTTACCATTCTTAATTTAATCATTGACATACCATTCTCAATGTAATCATTGACACTTAGACATTAACATTCTTAATGTAATCATTGACACTAAAACATTACCATTCTTAATCTAATCATTGACACTAGGTCATTACCATTCTTAATCTAATCATTGACACTAAGACATTACCATTCTCAATCTAATCATTGACACTAAGACATTACCATTCTCAATCTAATCATTGAAACTAACACATTACCATTCTCAAAGTAATCATTGACATAGCATTCTCAATGTAATCATTGACAATAAGACATTAACATTCTCAATGTAATCATTGACACTAAAACATTACCATTCTCAATCTAATCATTGAAACTAAAACATTACCATTTTCAATGTTATCATTGACACTAAGACATTACCATTCTCACTGTTATCATTGGCACTAAGAAATTACTATTCTCAATGTAATCATTGAAACTAAGACATTAACATTCTCAATCTAATCATTGACGCTAAGGCATTACCATTCTCAATCTAATCATTGACACTAATAAATTACCATTCTTAATCTAATCATTGACATAACATTATTAATGTAATTGTTGACACTAAGACATTACCATTCTAAAGTCATCATTGACAATGGAACATTACCATTCTCAATCTCATCATTGACACTAAAACATTACCATTCTCAATCTAATATTGACACTAAGTCATTATTATTTTCAATCTAATCATTGACAATAAGACATTACCAGTCTCAATGTAATCAATGACACTAACACATTACCATTATCAAAGTCATCATTGACACTAAAACCTTACCATTCTCAATCTAATCATTGACACTAACACATTACCATTTTCAATGTTATCTTTGACACTAAGACATTACCATTCTCACTGTTATCATTGGCACTAAGACATTACTATTCTCAATTTAATCATTGACACTAAGAAATTGCCATTCTCAATCTAATCATTGACAATAAGACATTACCATTCCTAATGTAATCATTGACACTAACACATTACCATTTTCAATGTTTTCATTGACACTAAGTTGTTGCCATTCTAAATCTAATCATTGACACTAACACATTACCATTCTCCATCTAATCATTGACACTTAGACATTACCATTCTAAATCTAATTATTGACACTAACACATTACCATTCTCCATCTAATCATTGACACTAACACATTACCATTCTCAATGTAATCGTTGACACTAAGTCATTACCATTCTTAATCTAATCATTGACATAACATTCTCAATGTAATCATTGACACTTAGACATTACCATTCGCAATGTAATCATTGACACTAAAACATTACCATTCTCAATTTAATCATTGACACTAACACATTACCATTTTAAATGTTTTCATTGACACTAAGTCATTACCATTCTTAATCTAATCATTGACACTCCTCAACACATTACCATTCTCCGTCTAATCATTGACAATAAATTATTACTATTCTCAATGTAATCATTGACACTAAAACATTACCATTCTTAATCTAATCATTGACACAAAGACATTACCATTCTCAATCTAATAATTGACACTAAGACATTACCATTCTTACTGTCATTATTGGCACTATGACATTACCATTTCCAATGTAAACATTGACTATAAGACATTATCATTCTCACTGTTATCATTGACACTAAGACATTACCATTCTTAATATAATCATTAATACTAAGACATTACCAGTGTCAATGAAATAATTGACAATAAGAAATTACAATTCTCAATCTAAACATTGACACTAAGACAATACTATTCTCAATCTAATGATTGACACAAACACATTACCATTCTCAATCTAATCATTGACACTAAGACATTTTCATTCTCAATCTAATCATTGACACTTATACATTACCATTCTCAATGTAATCATTGACACTAACACATTACCATTTTCAAAGTCATCATTGACACTAAAACTTTACCATTCTTAATCTAATCATTGACACTAACAAATTATAATTCTCTATCTAAACATTGACACTAAGACATTACCATTCTCAATCTAATCATTGACACTAAGACATTACCATTCTCAATGTAATCATAGACACTAACACATTACCATTTTCAAAGTCATCATTGACACTAAAACTTTACCATTCATAATCTTTTCATTGACACTATCACATTATAATTCTCAATCTAATCATTGACACTAAGACATTACCATTCTCAATGTAATCATTAACACTAACACATTACCATTTTCAAAGTCATCATTGACACTAAAACTTTACCATTCTTAATCTAATCATTGACACTAACACATTACCATTCTCTATCTAATCATTGACACTAAGACATTACCATTCTCAATCTAATCATTGACACTAAGACATTACCATTCTCAATGTAATCATTGACACTAACACATTACCATTTTCAAAGTCATCATTGACACTAAAACTTTACCATTCATAATCTTTTCATTGACACTAACACATTATAATTCTCAATCTAATCATTAACACTAACACATTACCATTTTCAAAGTCATCATTGACACTAAAACTTTACCATTCTTAATCTAATCATTGACAGTAACACATTACCATTCTCTATCTAATCATTGACACTAAGACATTACCATTCTCAATCTAATCATTGACACTAAGACATTACCATTCTCAATGTAATCATTGACACTAACACATTACCATTTTCAAAGTCATCATTGACACTAAAACTTTACCATTCATAATCTTTTCATTGACACTAACACATTATAATTCTCAATCTAATCATTGACACTAAGATATTACCATTCTGAATGTAATCATTGACACTAACACATTACCATTTTCAAAGTCATCATTGACACTAAAACTTTACCATTCTTAATCTAATCATTGACACTAACACATTACCATTCTCTATCTAATCATTGACACTAAGACATTACCATTCTCAATCTAATCATTGACACTAAGACATTACCATTCTCAATCTAATCATTGACACTAACACATTACCATTTTCAAAGTCATCATTGACACTAAAACTTTACCATTTATAATCTTTTCATTGACACTAACACATTATAATTCTCAATCTAATCATTGACAGTAAGACATTACCATTCTCAATGTAATCATTGACACTAACACATTACCATTTTCAAAGTCATCATTGACACTAAAACTTTACCATTCTCAATCTAATTATTGACACTAACACATTTCCATTTTCAATGTTCTCATTGACACTAAGTCATTACCATTCTTAATCTAATCATTGACACTAAGTCATTACCATTCTTAATCTAATCATTGACATAACATTCTCAATGTAATCATTGACACTTAGACATTACCATTCTCAATGTAATCATTGACACCAAAACATTACCATTCTCAATATAATCATTGACACTAAAACATTACCATTCTTAATCTAATCATTGACACTTAGACATTACCATTCTCAATGTAATCACTGACAAAATGACATTACCATTCTCAATGTAATCATTGACACTAAGTCATTACCATTCTTAATCTAATCATTGACATAACATTCTTAATGTAATCATTGTCACTTAGACATTACCATTGTCAATGTAATAATTGACACTAAGTCATTACCATTCTCAATCTAATTATTGACACTAAAACATTACCATTCTCAATCTCATCATTGACACTAAAACATTACCATTCTCAATGTAATCATTGACACTAATTCATTACCATTCTTAATCTAATCATTGACTTAACATTCTTAATGTAATCATTGACACTAAGACATTACCATTCTCAATCTAATCATTGACACTAGGTCATTACCATTCTCAATCTAATCATTGACACTAACACATTACCATTCTCAAAGTAATCATTGACATAGCATTCTCAATGTAATCATTGACAATAAGACATTAACATTCTCAATGTAATCATTGACACTAAAACATTACCATTCTCAATCTAATCATTGAAACTAAAACATTACCATTTTCAATGTTATCATTGACACTAAGACATTACCATTCTCACTGTTATCATTGGCACTAAGAAATTACTATTCTCAATGTAATCATTGAAACTAAGACATTAACATTCTCAATCTAATCATTGACGCTAAGGCATTACCATTCTCAATCTAATCATTGACACTAATAAATTACCATTCTTAATCTAATCATTGACATAACATTATTAATGTAATTGTTGACACTAAGACATTACCATTCTAAAGTCATCATTGACAATGGAACATTACCATTCTCAATCTCATCATTGACACTAAAACATTACCATTCTCAATCTAATATTGACACTAAGTCATTATTATTTTCAATCTAATCATTGACAATAAGACATTACCAGTCTCAATGTAATCAATGACACTAACACATTACCATTATCAAAGTCATCATTGACACTAAAACCTTACCATTCTCAATCTAATCATTGACACTAACACATTACCATTTTCAATGTTATCTTTGACACTAAGACATTACCATTCTCACTGTTATCATTGGCACTAAGACATTACTATTCTCAATTTAATCATTGACACTAAGAAATTGCCATTCTCAATCTAATCATTGACAATAAGACATTACCATTCCTAATGTAATCATTGACACTAACACATTACCATTTTCAATGTTTTCATTGACACTAAGTTGTTGCCATTCTAAATCTAATCATTGACACTAACACATTACCATTCTCCATCTAATCATTGACACTTAGACATTACCATTCTAAATCTAATTATTGACACTAACACATTACCATTCTCCATCTAATCATTGACACTAACACATTACCATTCTCAATGTAATCGTTGACACTAAGTCATTACCATTCTTAATCTAATCATTGACATAACATTCTCAATGTAATCATTGACACTTAGACATTACCATTCGCAATGTAATCATTGACACTAAAACATTACCATTCTCAATTTAATCATTAACACTAACACATTACCATTTTAAATGTTTTCATTGACACTAAGTCATTACCATTCTTAATCTAATCATTGACACTCCTCAACACATTACCATTCTCCGTCTAATCATTGACAATAAATTATTACTATTCTCAATGTAATCATTGACACTAAAACATTACCATTCTTAATCTAATCATTGACACAAAGACATTACCATTCTCAATCTAATAATTGACACTAAGACATTACCATTCTTACTGTCATTATTGGCACTATGACATTACCATTTCCAATGTAAACATTGACTATAAGACATTATCATTCTCACTGTTATCATTGACACTAAGACATTACCATTCTTAATATAATCATTAATACTAAGACATTACCAGTGTCAATGAAATAATTGACAATAAGAAATTACAATTCTCAATCTAAACATTGACACTAAGACAATACTATTCTCAATCTAATGATTGACACAAACACATTACCATTCTCAATCTAATCATTGACACTAAGACATTTTCATTCTCAATCTAATCATTGACACTTATACATTACCATTCTCAATGTAATCATTGACACTAACACATTACCATTTTCAAAGTCATCATTGACACTAAAACTTTACCATTCTTAATCTAATCATTGACACTAACAAATTATAATTCTCTATCTAAACATTGACACTAAGACATTACCATTCTTAATCTAATCATTGACACTAAGACATTACCATTCTCAATGTAATCATAGACACTAACACATTACCATTTTCAAAGTCATCATTGACACTAAAACTTTACCATTCATAATCTTTTCATTGACACTATCACATTATAATTCTCAATCTAATCATTGACACTAAGACATTACCATTCTCAATGTAATCATTAACACTAACACATTACCATTTTCAAAGTCATCATTGACACTAAAACTTTACCATTCTTAATCTAATCATTGACACTAACACATTACCATTCTCTATCTAATCATTGACACTAAGACATTACCATTCTCAATCTAATCATTGACACTAAGACATTACCATTCTCAATGTAATCATTGACACTAACACATTACCATTTTCAAAGTCATCATTGACACTAAAACTTTACCATTCATAATCTTTTCATTGACACTAACACATTATAATTCTCAATCTAATCATTAACACTAACACATTACCATTTTCAAAGTCATCATTGACACTAAAACTTTACCATTCTTAATCTAATCATTGACAGTAACACATTACCATTCTCTATCTAATCATTGACACTAAGACATTACCATTCTCAATCTAATCATTGACACTAAGACATTAACATTCTCAATGTAATCATTGACACTAACACATTACCATTTTCAAAGTCATCATTGACACTAAAACTTTACCATTCATAATCTTTTCATTGACACTAACACATTATAATTCTCAATCTAATCATTGACACTAAGACATTACCATTCTGAATGTAATCATTGACACTAACACATTACCATTTTCAAAGTCATCATTGACACTAAAACTTTACCATTCTTAATCTAATCATTGACACTAACACATTACCATTCTCTATCTAATCATTGACACTAAGACATTACCATTCTCAATCTAATCATTGACACTAAGACATTACCATTCTCAATCTAATCATTGACACTAACACATTACCATTTTCAAAGTCATCATTGACACTAAAACTTTACCATTTATAATCTTTTCATTGACACTAACACATTATAATTCTCAATCTAATCATTGACAGTAAGACATTACCATTCTCAATGTAATCATTGACACTAACACATTACCATTTTCAAAGTCATCATTGACACTAAAACTTTACCATTCTCAATCTAATTATTGACACTAACACATTTCCATTTTCAATGTTCTCATTGACACTAAGTCATTACCATTCTTAATCTAATCATTGACACTAAGTCATTACCATTCTTAATCTAATCATTGACATAACATTCTCAATGTAATCATTGACACTTAGACATTACCATTCTCAATGTAATCATTGACACCAAAACATTACCATTCTCAATATAATCATTGACACTAAAACATTACCATTCTTAATCTAATCATTGACACTTAGACATTACCATTCTCAATGTAATCACTGACAAAATGACATTACCATTCTCAATGTAATCATTGACACTAAGTCATTACCATTCTTAATCTAATCATTGACATAACATTCTTAATGTAATCATTGTCACTTAGACATTACCATTGTCAATGTAATAATTGACACTAAGTCATTACCATTCTCAATCTAATTATTGACACTAAAACATTACCATTCTCAATCTCATCATTGACACTAAAACATTACCATTCTCAATGTAATCATTGACACTAATTCATTACCATTCTTAATCTAATCATTGACTTAACATTCTTAATGTAATCATTGACACTAAGACATTACCATTCTCAATCTAATCATTGACACTAGGTCATTACCATTCTCAATCTAATCATTGACACTAACACATTACCATTCTCAAAGTAATCATTGACATAGCATTCTCAATGTAATCATTGACAATAAGACATTAACATTCTCAATGTAATCATTGACACTAAAACATTACCATTCTCAATCTAATCATTGACACTAACACATTTCCATTTTCAATGTTATCATTGACACTAAGTCATTACCATTCTTAATCTAATCATTGACATAACATTCTCAATGTAATCATTGACACTTAGACATTACCATTCTCAATGTAATCATTGACACTAAAACATTACCATTCTTAATCTAATCATTGACACTAAGACATTACCATTCTCAATGTAATCACTGACAAAATGACATTACCATTCTCAATGTAATCATTGACACTAAGTCATTACCATTCTTAATCTAATCATTGACATAACATTTTTAATGTAATCATTGTCACTTAGACATTACCATTGTCAATGTAATCATTGACACTAAGTCATTACCATTCTCAATCTAATTATTGACACTAAAACATTACCATTCTCAATGTAATCATTGACACTAAGTCAATACCATTCTTAATCTAATCATTGACTTAACATTTTTAATGTAATCATTGACACTAAGTCATTACCATTCTCAATGTAATCATTGACACTAGGTCATTACCATTCTTAATCTAATCATTGACACTAAGCCATTACCATTCTCAATCTAATCATTGACACTAAGACATTACCATTCTCAAATTAATCATTGACATAGCATTCTCAATGTAATCATTGACACTAACACATTACTACTCTCAAAGTCATCATTGACACTAAGACAGTACCATTCTCAATCTAATCATTGACACTAAGACATTACCATTCTCACTGTCATCATTGGCACTAAGACATTACTATTTTCAATGTAATCATTGACACTAAGACATTACCATTCTCAATCTAATCATTGACACTAAGTCATTACCATTCTTAATCTAATCATTGACACTAAGACATTACCATTCTCAATCTAATCATTGACACTAAGACAATACCATTCTCAAAGTAATCATTGACATAGCATTCTCAATGTAATCATTAACACTAACACATTACTATTCTCAAAGTCATCATTGACACTAAGACATTACCATTCTCAATCTAATCATTGACACTAACACATTACCATTTTTGTTGTTTTTATTGAAATTAAGTCATTACCATTCTCAATCCAATCAATAACACTAAGTCATTACAATTCTCAATGTAATCATTGACACTAACTCATTACCTTTTTCAATGTTTTCATTGACATAAGTCATTACCATGGTCAATCTAATCATTGACACTAAGACATTACAGAAAGTAAAAATCCCAGTCTTCACCAGAATTCAAACCTGAAACCCCTGGTTCAGAAGCTAACAACTTTACCACTCGGCCACCACACCTCCTACCTAATTTGACATTCTTTCTGATAATTAAGTAATAAAATGTATTCTTTGTCACAATTGGTCATAGCTAGAAGTTAGGCCTTTCTTAAAATTAGACAGTTTTTGTCTGACATGGTAGTTATCTTCTAATTCTTTTTTTTTTTTTTGGTTTCATTAATGTACTTAGTTTGTAGCTCCTTTTCCATATTTCATTGACCTCAGTTGATATCATGCAGAATGTCAAACTTTTTTTAGGTGGCATGCAATACAATAAAAAGCTATAGTATAATGATCTTGGCACAAAATTTTTTTTTTGTTTTAATTTTCGAAAAGGTCAATAGCAAATATTCTTTTTTTTTTTATGCTTTGCTAAGCCTACTTAGCATACTTTATAAAAGTGCATAATTTGACTATGGTGAGTAATGCTTATAATATTAGCTTTTTCTTGCATCAAAGTAAATCAGAAATTATTTTTTAAAAATCAAATGTTGATTTAACATGATCATCAATTTAGTTGCTCAGAAAAGAAAAAATGTCTTTGAATGAAAAAATGGTTAGAATATTTAGAATAGTTAGGGATTAAAATGTAAAAAGAATGCCTTTTAGAATTTGCAATCTATATGGCAGATGATGTAAATGTCATCTGTTTCTGTGGCCTACTGTTATAAAGGTATCATATGGCCAGCACAACGACCAACCTTCTTTACTTTCCCCAACTAATGTCAGATACCCATTAGAATTGCACTGACCCAAGGCATTCTAAAATCCTGAAATTCAAAAACAATCTTCAACAAGATTTGAACCTGAAAACCCTTAGCTCTAAAGCAACTGCACTAAACCACTTAGCACCCCCCCCCTCAACCACCACAGAGCTGTTGGGTGTTTGAGGTGTCCCTATCTCTACACAAAAAAATGCAATTAATTCTCAGAAAAAAGGACTATTTGCTTATAAATCAAATATTTATCTGATGATCAAAGAAAAACTCAAATCCCTTTAAAAAGTTTGTACAAATGCACATCTCCCAGTATATCAGAAAAACTGTGTTGCCACTCTTTAATGGTGCTTCACACATTGAGCATGTTTGTATTTTATACACCACATTAGATTACTATTGCTTTATGCCTGTGAAATATGGAAAGTATATCACCTGAAATACATCATGAATTAACTACATTTGCTGGGTATTTTAGTGAAGAAATTGTGGTTCAGAGAAACGCACTGCATGTGTCTAATGTCATTGCTGCCCAAGGCTGTCCTACTGATGGCTAGTATTCTTTTTCTGTAACTGTCCCTAACGATAGCGTTGTTGCTAAATTTAAATTTACCTTATTTGTGTTAGACACAATCAACTGAAAAATAAGAATCCATTCGAGATTTAAGTCTCAACTTTGAGATCTTTGACTGTTTGGCGGATCTTAAAATAATGACTGTAAATAAAACCAAACAAACTGCACATGTGTAGTAAATGCCTCTCCTCTTGTTTCTGATTTGTCTTTTCATTGTTGTTAATTAGTCATCTGTTCTTGAACCAGTTTCCACTGTGTAGTAGTCTTTTCGCTCAACAGCACATCCTTAATGACATAATCAAAAACCAACATGACCATCCTAAGGAACACGTCAGAAATGTCATCTTGAGGAAGAAGAGACTGCTGGCAGAAAAGCCTGATACCAAATATTGAGTTGCTGCTGCTGAGAATTTCGCAGTCGACAGACACACTGAGAAAAAAAAAAACATGTTTGGATTTTGGGAGTTATTAGAGAACATGGCTTTACATTACATATCTTGATTCTTAACTTGCTTCATATGTCTCGCTTTTCGAGCAATAATAATGGTCAGTTCAACTTGTTTTGTCTTCATCCTAAAAGCTGCAATACAAAGAAGAATATCAGAACTACTCGATAAGCGATCATCAGCAGCTTGTCCCAGGGTTAGTAGCACTTTTCCATGACAAAATTTTAGGAGATTTTAGGAGGTTTTTTTAAAGTATGAAATGTATGATATGTGTGAGTGTTTTCTATCCGTTTGTGTGATACATAGTAAAACATACACAAAACTAAGCATTTATCAAATCAATTATTGTTATTTGATTTTAAAAATAATAAATATCTTGCCAATATGCCACAGAAACAATGTTATCAACTGTGGTATGTCCACAGAAAATGTAATGAAAGTTATCTTTTAATCAAGTAACAACTTGACTGTCATCCAAAACCTCAAACAACCATTTTTTTTTTTCAAAGATTTATTTAAAAACATTACAAATGGTTGCTTTTCCATTTTTTTAAATACGAAACATTCTTAGAGATGCCTTCATAATGTGTATTCTCTGTGATGGAAATGTACATTATTAGTTCCTATATGTATCTTATAGATACTAGAGTCATGGTGTGCATTTGAGGTAATGTTTTATTCTTTTATTAGCTAACTTAAATCCTTCTCATAAACAGAGCCTGTAAAAAGTGTAATATAAAGGGCAATATAGGCCTATTTGAATGTTTAGTTGACAATTGCTTACTAAAAATGGCTTTTGGATTTGGGGGTGGGGGGGGGATTAGACCTATTCACGTTTTTTTTTTCCTAGCAGAATCTTTTTCAACCATAGGCCTATAGTTTCCCTGGCTTTTACGAGTGAAATAATTTTTGCGGACTTTTCACAGCTGTATGCGAAATATTTTCGTTAAATCCACAGTAGATCTAGACTCTTGATCTAAGTCACTAAAATGCGCGGACTTTTCACGGCTGTGAGAGAATTATCTTCACTGAATTTACAGTAGATCTAGAGCCTAGATCAAAGTCACAAAAATTCGCGGACTTTTCAATGCTGTGTGAATATTATCTTCACTAAATTTACAGAAGATCTAGACTAATTCGCTAAAATTCGCGGACTTTTCACGGCTGTGTGAGAATTATCTTCACTAGATTCTAGTGATTTCGAGTAAATCTAGAGTCTAGATATAAGTCACTAAAATTCGCGGACTTTTCGCGGCTGCGTGTGAATTATATTCACTGAATATACCGTAGATCTAGAGTCTAGATCTAAGTCACTAAAATTTGCGGACTTTTCGCGGCAGTGTGCGAATTATCTTCACTGAATATACCGTAGATCTAGTCTAGATCTAAGTCACTAAATTTGCCGGCTTTTCTCTTCTTTGTGCTAATTATCTTCACTAGACTCTAATTGATTTAGCGTAAATCTAGAATCTAGCGTATTTCTAGAGTAATCTAGACATTAGATGTATCGAGATCATTAAATTGACTAAAATTCACTGAGTTTTCAGGTTAGGTGCGAATTATCTTCACTAGATCTAACTTAGATCTAAATTAGATCTAGATACTATTACTAGATACTAGCTAGATCTAGAAGATTTACGGACTTTCCACGCGAAGTCACTCTTACACTCACAACAAGAAGATTTTAGGTGAGGGAGGGCCCGGAGGGGTGTAGCCTACAAATTTGTCTGGTAATTGCACTAATTATAGACAATAGTCACTACAGACTAGATCTAGCGCGTCTTTAGTGGTAACAATAAATGGAAACAAACATTTCTACGCTGACTTCAGAAAAATACTGCCAGGTGAAATGCTTGCTTGAGCCAAGGCCATCCTCAATCACGAGGTCGCGCTTCCCAAGTGGGTGAAAGGCGGTGTAGAAGCGTCACTGGTCAGCTCATTAACACAGCCAGCCCGTAAGGTTATGCGATCAGAATGCCTGGTTAGGCTGCTTTTTTTCCCCCGCATTTTTAGCAAGAAATAAGCAAAATTAAAAATTTTAGGAGAGTGGACAAAATTTTAGGAGATTTTCGGCAATTTTTAGGAGAATTTTAGGATTTTAGGAGACTTTTCATTTTTTAGGAGATTTTAGGAGTTTTTAGGAGCGCTACGAACCCTGTTGTCCATCGCAACGAAAATCAATGCATTAGTATATTTAGTAAAGTTATTGACAGTTTCAGCAGCCAAACATTTGCAGTTTTCGTTTGATCGAATGTAGGGAAGCACGGTCCTCACTGATAAAGTTAACAATGAATGTGTACATTGAAGATTTTGTTCACGTTTTTAGTTTGTTTTTTTTATTTCATGAATAAATAGAGTATTTAATGTTTACTGTTGAGGCTAAGACTTTGAGCCATGGTTAGCAGCTTGCACTCTGTGAAAAATCCTGAGGGCGCCCATGCCCATGGCTAGATCATCCAGATGATAGATTTAGATATAATAATAGTAATACAGATACTGTGAGATAGAATATATTCTAGATCTAAATCTACATTAGATAAGATAATAAAATCTAATCTAAACTTGTCCTCTAGTCTACTAGTGCCTCAAGGTCAATATTCTAGACCTAGATCTCTCTATATATAATAATAATTTAACTTATGAGTAATAGAGTCTAGAGATCCATATAGACATAGACTATCTACTAGATCTAGTCTAGATTAACTAGATATGATATTGATAATCTATCTAGACGTCTAGAGTCTAGATCTACTAAAATCTACTTACGGTAAAATCATCGTTAACTAGAATAGAAACAATAGTTACTAGATTTACTAGAGTAGATTTTACTACTACTACTACTACTACCTACTACTAGTACTTAGTAGTACTACTACTAACTACTAGTACTACTGTACTACTATACAGTATACTCTTTGACTTAGACAAAATACTAATTATGGTACTAGATTTTACTAGATCTAGAACAGTTTAGACTATTAAGACATTTACCCGTGTTGCTTCATCCGATAAAGATAAATGTTCGCGAACAGACAAAAGAATTTTTAGTTTATTTATTTTTTTAGAATTTTAGTTTGTTTCTTACGCCTCTTTAAAGTTTCAACCTGCGAATGCTGTGAGTGTGAAAGCAAAACACTCGCCATTTTGTTATTTATATACAAAACTATAGATACGAATTTCGGCTAAGTGATAAAGAATTTAGTAAATATACGATTGCTTTCAACTATTACCCAGTAGATCTAGATCTAGATCAGTGCTTTTCAAACCTTTTTCAACAGGTACCGCTCGTCGATATCCAGTAAACTGAAGTAGATATACTTTACTGTCAAAGAATCGAGTTTTTAAAATAAAAACATCACTATAATGAAGATGTTAAAGCCAGACTCTATCCTGACTAGATATCTTGAAGTAACTGTTTAAAAACGGGCAGTGTATCTGTAACACGCCATTTTTTGGCGCCCCCTCCCCCCTTTTTTATTCTAGGAACAAAAATTGTAATATCATAAATACATTGCGCTCAAATAATAAGAATAACTATAGAGTGTATTACCTAGCTCAAAATATCTACAATATATAGGCCTATTATATAGTCACAATCTAAAACTTCGCTTCTACAAAATGCTAAAGTTTCTCGTCTTAAAAAAAGGACTTGCTGTAGCCTATAAGGCTATAACAGTCATTTTTTTAAAGCCGTTTGTGTTCTGACATCTATTGTGTTTCAGATTCACTTATAACAGTTTTGTTTGGCGAAAAATTGATTAGCTATGACTTCTGTTTTAACTAAGAGAACAAAATATCGCATGTCTTTAGGTAAGGTAGGCTATATATAGATAATGTTTTTGCCAAGAGAATCACTTTTGAGATTTATTGAAATACATCATTTAGCCTACATGCTAAAATGCGTACTCAATTATACAAACTATAATGTACCTTAATATTCCATAATAAACTGTAGATCCGTGTTTCTCAAACGTTTACTAGTTGTGAAAACAATTTCATTTGCGCCCCCTTCCCTTTTTTAGCAAGATTTGGTCTAGGGAAGCGCTGAAAGCATCCCAATTGGGATCCGGAACGGTTTAACTCGGTTATAAGGACAAAGAAAAGTAACATACAGACATAATTTTCGCGTTTTTCTTTTAGAAGTAGGCCTAAATGTACAATATATTTTGGAATCCTAATGTACGTAGTAGATGTTCGTTAAAGCTGCTCCGTTTAGACTTTTTTTAAATTTTAATATTGAAACATTCGCTTGTCCAATGTGTAATTTTTTTTTTTAATGTTTTGAATATTTTTTTCATATTTCAAGTTTATTGCACCCTAACCCAAACTTCCTCCCAGGACAAGCGGGGATAGTGGAGGGTAGGGAGACCATCGATCATCTGTACTGGACGCATATACCACACAACAAGCCATATCCGTATCCCCTTATTAAACCGACTAAAACCGATAGCAGACAACATCATATCAGAAGAACAAGCAGGTTTTAGACAAGGTCGCAGCACAACAGAGCAAATCCTAAACCTCAGAATACTCTGTGAGAAATATCTCCAACACCAAGAGAATCTTTTCCATGTCTTTATTGATTTCAAGAAAGCTTCCGATTGAGTAGGCCTATAGCACGGAGCACTCTGGGCGACAATGGAAAAGTACAACATTAATAAAAACATAATCAAAGTTATCCAGAACCTCAACAAGGATGCCACCAGTGCCGTGTACTTCAACAATAATATTGGGGACTGGTTCAAAACCACAGTTGGAGTAAGACAAGGCTGCCTACTGTCACCAACACTCTTCAATATCTTCCTTGAAAGGATAATGGAAGATGCCCTCGAGGGCTATGAAGGTACTGTTAGCATTGGAGGAAGAAGAATTACTAACTTGCGCTTCGCAGATGACATTGACGGCCTAGCAGGGACAGAAGAAGAACTAGCTGACCTGGTGATGCGCATTGACAAGACTGCCGCAGCATATGGCATGCAAATAAATGCCAAAAAAACTCAAATTATGACCAATAGCCATCAGGGCTTTAAAAGAGACATCAGTATTGGAGGTGAAAAGCTAACTAGTGTTAACAGCTTCAAATACCTCGGAGCTATTGTCTCAGATGAGGGAACAAAACCCGAATTATTGGCCCGAATAGCACAGTCCATAGCAGCCCTTTCAAAACTTAAAATAATATGGAAAGATAAGGGCTTAGCCCTCGGCACCAAAATCAGACTGATGCGCTCTCTGGTCATGGCCACATTTTTATATGCTTGCAAGTCGTGGACGTTGAATGCAGAGCTTGAGAGGAGGATCCAAGCAATGGAATTGAGATGCTACAGAAGGATCCTAGGCATCACATTCAAAGACCGCATCACAAACCAAGAAATCAGAGACAGGGTTACTGTAGCGATCGGAGCCCATGATGACCTGCTAACTATTGTGAAAAGACGAAAGCTTAAAACCTTTGGCCACATTAAAAGATCTACGGGGCTCGCAAAGACCTTCCTTCAGGGAACAGTGCCAGGAAAAAGAAGAAGAGGCAGACAGAAAAAGCGATGGGAGGACAACATTAAAGAATGGACAGGCCTGCCATTGAGAGAGGTTCTAAACAAGGGGAAAAAAAGAGAGGAATGGAGAAAGACGGTCGACAAATCTTGCCTGGTGCCCCAACGGTCCAACAGACTAAGGGATAGGTAAAGGTAAATCTTCAAACTTCACTTCAAAACCAATGTTGTGAACACATTCTCACGACGCTATACAAACATAAACAAGTATCAACTATTTCACCACACTCTGCAACGAATCTTTCAAGAAGAGCTCATAAAGCCTAAACAGAACTAGTTCTTTTCAAAGCCATCAAACTTTATGGAAACCCAACGTCGTATGTTTAAAATTTGGCACAAGTGACCAAAACAAAAAGTCCAATTTCTACATTTAATGTTGAATGCAAAATCTCATTCATTCTCTTCTATGTTAATGCTTACTTAGGATGCAATGACACACACACACACACACACACACAAAGGTTGAATTGTACTTTCGATTGTAGAGTGCTCAGATAGATGAAAAAATTGAGACATCGATTCTTGGGTATAGAAGATCGTACGACTACAACTTGTCTTTGCTTGAGGCAGATAATTACCACCAAATAGTACGCGTACCCTAGTGCTATTAGAGCATGGAATGGGTTGCCTGAGCTATCCAGGAAAACCAGTGACTTGGCAGAATTTAGGTCATTGACTACATGCATGACGCGTAGGACGTAATCATCTTGTTTTTTGAAGTAACGTCTGTATTATATAAGATAAGGCACGATACCATGTGCATGATTTGATTATAGACCTAGGTTTAGATCCTTTGTATCTAGGAGAGTGGTAGCCATACTCGACTTCAAACATGACTTCATTGGCCTAGGGACACGCGTAGGGCGTAATCATCTATTTGAAGTAGAGTCTGTATTTTATAAGATAAAATACACCCCTCCCCCGGGTTGGCTTGCGGTAAATAAGGCTTCAGGAAGCAACGTCGAGGAAAAATCAGGAGTGAAGCCCCATAAGTTGGGAGTGTCAACTATAACAACTGAGTTGGTGCCAAATGTAACACGAAGCGTTCCATTGAATTTCACCAGCAAGGTCGAGAGAGGGATTGTGACGCATGGGTCACCCAAAGGCTGGTAATTGGCTGGTAGACCAGAGAATCTCAATGTAGACCTATAGTCTACAAGTGCAACCTTATTTTGAATTGCTGTTCTTTCTACAGCGAATCCTCTACGAAATATAGTAGTTATGTTGTTAGTTCATCACTTAGAATGGGAGAGGCTTGCAATATGGACCAGGATCAAACGTGGACCACCTCGATATTATGGAATGTACAGTATTGCCGTAAACCAAATATTTAGTACGCAGTAGTGACTGCCCTTACTTAGTTTCATATCTATGTTCATACATCAATGTACAGAAAACGAGCATTTCCCAAGTTAAAGTAATTTTGCGTTTTCGCATATTTTCTTCTAAACTTTGTTCGTTATTCATTTCTGTATGAAATATGGATCGTTTGTGTATTCTAATATAGGCCAGTGGTCTCCATTAGATTCGTGACCATATCGCTAGTGAATTATATCAGATCCCATATGTATTATAGGCTAAGTTTCTGTATTTTTCATTTTCTGTATTGCCAGTAGTTGCTAACAGTGGTTTAGACAAGAACCTGTTTGATGTCTGTTGAAAACAGAGATGTGGGGCTGAATCAAAAGGCAAATACTTCTAAAAAAAAAAAACATGGACTGCAGCAGTAAATAGGATAATATTAAAGGGAAGCAACTTGGCAGAGTACAAGTATTATCAGATGTCCGATGAAGCTGAAATAGTAATAAAAAAACATTTCTAGGAGACTAGATGCTCTTTGGTGGTACAAAAAAAAAGGGGGCTAATGAAACTTGTAGATGATGTAGCTAAAAAGAACAGCCTCTATCATGCCTTGTTTGAGCAGTGAGATTGCAGCTATATAGTCTTTTATATTAAGTTGCCTGTAGTTCTGCTAATGCGCCCTTTTGGTGCCAGTTACTTATATTAGTGAGTTAATAAGGCTTTTTGAGTATGAAGTTTCAGTATTTCACATAACAGCTACACAGTCCCAGCTGTGACCTACATATAATGTTACATTCAGCAGACAGAACAATGGTTCAGCTGTTATCACTTTAGGTTCTTATTCGCCCGCTACGACTTGTCTTCAATTTTCTTTAGGTTTCAAATGTGTAACTTCAGTACTAGTTTATAATTATTGATTTTCATTCAAACTGAGATGTAGTTATAAAGTATTTAGATCAGTGCAGTACATTGTAATGTGCTGGCTGAGAAGTTATGGAACAATGTCAGTATTTCTTAACTTAAAACTTAATCTATTCAACACAAGAAAATATATTAACAAGCAAAACTATAATCTGCGGACATGTCAGTCCATTTATTCAATGATCAACATAGTCAACCAAGGTCACTTAGACCCTTAATTTGAAGCAAACATAAATAATTGAAATCTGTGTGTACAGCAACAATGGTCATATTTTAGAGTTCACTTCCAGTAGATCCCACAGGACTGGAAGCAATGCTTGCCACTAACACTAAGACTTTGAACTAGGACTGGATAGGATTTCAATTGAACAAGTGAAACGATCAACTCAACACCTTGGTCCATAAGTTGAACTGTTTTGAACCTGTAGAAATGACTCAATATAATTTGACCAGAAGGCAGATCTGTTTCAACAAAAGCCTGAGTGTCACTTTGTAATTTTACAGAACCAACTGAATGGCCAGAGTCTAATGTACATGATATCACACATTCACCCACACTAGATCTACAGATCAACATATGTTACTATCTAAAAATGTTTGAGAAATATATAAATCAATGTTTCAAAAGGGAAAACAAAAGGTTTAAAAAGCTGCACATTGCCATCCAACTAACAATAGTCAACAAGAGACTGCAGTCTGGAAACATCCAGATCAAACTGGTTTTATTTTTTCTGTTTTTTGGAACATGTGAGAAGAAGTTAAGGAAATTATACACTTTCAATCAGATTACTAACTTAAGTACTAAGAGGCAACATTATCTATTTCTAGGCTCTAATTAGTAATATGATCA
The DNA here is from genome assembly GCF_947242115.1 of Biomphalaria glabrata. NCBI lineage: Eukaryota > Metazoa > Mollusca > Gastropoda > Planorbidae > Biomphalaria > Biomphalaria glabrata. The sequence goes on from NC_074719.1 coordinate 229,011, forward strand.
CTAATATACCAAGACCCCCCTCCATAATGACGGAAATAAAAAGGAACAGATTACGCTGGGCAGGTCACCTTGAAAGAATGTCAGAGAACAGAGGAGCAGCAAAGATTGTTCACAAAACAAACAAAAAGCAGGCACCTCAAAGGTAGGCCACAGTACAGTGGCTTGACGATGTAGAGGCAGATCTAGAACAGCAGGATAGATCAGAATGAAAAGATGTGCTATAGTAGGTCAGGGCCCTCCAAGGGCTGTAGTCCCACCGGGATGGATGAACATAATGACTATTTTAAAGTTAAACTGCCATTATTACAAACTATTGAATTCAAACATGAGAAGGACCAACTGATTTTTATGTTTTTTTTTAAAGTGACTGGATTTTTTTTCTACCTTTCCCAATTGAAATGTTTAATTCCCAATTGAAATGTTTAATATACACACCTCACTCATGTATCTAGCAATGGAAAGATGACTAGAAACTTTAAGACCTGAAAGTATTTACCATAAAGACTAAATAATTAAGCCCCAGCTGACTACATAATCAAGTCTCAGTCCCTAGATCAAGGATATGATTTGTCTCTCTTTTCTTTCATCTTCAGTTTTGGAGATCCATCTGTTTCATTAAACTGTTCCTGGAGAAAAGGAAAAAATCAAACAAGTCAAAACTTAAGATATAGAGAGGTATAGAGAATTATTAAATAAATTCTCTAATTCAAAGCAAATGAAAAAAATAAAAAAATAATTAAAGAAATGTGCACCCATATAAAGCAATAGAACACTGCAAGTCAGACATGGTCATGCCTTATTACTGTTACACAAAAACTAACACCTGAATTGTATTACCAGCTTCAGATAAGAAAGATACTATACAACTATTGTAAATTAAAAACACATATGTTTAACATGGCTTTACAATAGATTGATGCTTACTTAATTTGAAGAAGAAAAAAAAAACTTTGTTTTTCTATTACTTGATTTCTAAATCAAAAGTGTATGTTATTAGTGGACTGTAAGTTATCTATGTACATTGTTGTGGTACTACTAATAGCATTGAATATACAATTAATTTAGTTACATTTTAGTATTTAAAAAATAGTTTAGATGTATGTGTATAAAATAATTTGAAAACAAAAGCTTTTAGACCATGCTTATTTATGTCAATTATTTCACATGTGAAGAATGGTTCTTAGTGAATATAACAAAACCAAAAAATCAGTTTTCTGTCCATAAATGTTTACCTCTGTAAAATAACACAAATTAAACCTTTATGGCAATATCAAAAGGTCCTCAGTGCTTGCAAAACTCTCCTCCAGGGAACAGCACCAGGAAAAAAAAGGAGACAGAGGAAGCAATGGGAACACAACATTAAAGAATGGACAGGCCTGCCAATGAAAGAGATTCTATTAAGAGGAATGGAGAAAGATGGTTGACCTATATTGTGTGGTGCCCCAATAGTTCAACAGACTAAGGGACAGGTGAAGGTGAAAAGTTTACCTTGCTCTTAGAGGAGTGACTCTGTTGTTTAGATTTCTCTTTATAATCTCTCTCTGCATACATTTTGGAGGATCCATTGGCTTCCCCATTTTGTTTGCCTACATTTAGTGGAGAAAAAAAAGTTTGGAGCCTTGAGGCAGTGCCTTCATCTCAAAAATATTTGTACAGAAGTGTGTAAAACAAGGAGTTCTAGAATGATTCTATCAATACGTACGTGAAGCTAGATAATGATCCTCACTTTTTCTTCTTTTGGAAAGTTCTGGGTCATAGGTTTCAACAGTGTTCCTGAAGAGAATCACTGGAGTTGATATAATACATTTATAATCTCTCCTAAACTAATTTAATACCACTTAACAATTATCCCAATGTGTCCTAGTCTACATTTTTATAGCATTTAAGAATAATACAATTCATAATCTTTTCTTAAAATATACACCAAAATGTTTTTAATTGCTTAAAATTTAATTTTGAATAGTTCCCCTTGGAATACACAGATTTCTTATTTTCAATCGTGTTTTTCCCAAAAAAAGGATGTTTTTCAAGAGTGGGGGCTAAAAAAAAAAGGATCTATATTTAATATTAATTTTTCATATGAAAATGACATGGGATAGTGAGCTCAAGACAATTAATTTATGTTTTATATACATTATATATTAAGTTATGTTAAAATATGAATAACTATCATTAAGAACAGTTTTAGTTCAGTTTGGATCATAAAATATGGTCTAGATCTTAATAGACTTGGTAAGTCAGTAAGTTTTTATTTTTACATTCCATTATCCAAAATAAAATATCGTTTAGGTTTTATAAATATTAGTATTTATCTAAAAAAGGCATACAGTCCCATTTAATTCTATACCAAACTTAACATTTTCCGAAAACAAACAAACAAGTTGTTGAAGTTTAATCATAACAGGATAGTGAAATACATATGAGCAAAATGGATAATTCAGTTGGAACATGGAAAATAATTATGGAGAGAAAGAGTTAAAAAAAGATTTACACTAGGACACAAAAAAAATAAAATAAACATACCCTCTTTTTATCTTTACGATCTTTTTCCATTTCAAAAGACTCATCAGCTTCTTGACTTGTGGGACTCTGTCAAATAATAAGTAAACTGGGAATTAGAGCTCTATATCTGTTGCTGTTACCAAACAGTGCTCTATCAAGTGGTATTTACTGTTAAAGTGTCCACTGATTGGTGTAAATACCACAATGAGCTTTAACATAAACATCTTTTACATTTCACAACTTAGTTGACCAAGTGCAGGCAATTTTCTTTTCTCATTTAAGGTATAAACAACAAGAGAATTTTTTTTAAAGAGTAAATTAATGAAACAAAAGCTGAGATTTTATCTAGGAATAAAATGTTTAAAGTTAACTGCAGACCATCAGAGATTGATGATCCCAAAATGACAGCTAAAGCAATTTAAATTAGTTTTATGTAATTTGATAGTCTAAGCCATTATGAAGTCACACTTTAAACAACGAATATCCAGGTATATATTGTATATCACATAAGCTAAGCCACCCCATCATTTTTAAAAATTATGTTTAGCTTGGACAGAAGATGCCATATCAAAAATACTTTTAGAAGGAAGCAGGCTAAAAGAGATGGGGCTGACTTAGTGTGTCTAGAGGTCACAAGGTCATTACCTTTCTGTGCTTGCTTTGTCCATCCACTGGTGACTCCTACAATCAAGAAGTAAGTTGCACAACATGTCAACATGACATGCAGTGGCTGTTGTGGTGGTAAAGAAGAAGATGATGTGGTGGCAAAGCATCTCATGTTTTGTTTTAGTGCCACAACCATGCCAGGCCAGTGTGCAATTCATCATGCCCTTATCTCCCCCACCCCCCCCCCCCCCAAAAAAAAAAAACCAATGAAAACATTGCTATATCAAACAACATATGATCAGGGCATGATGAATTGAAGACAATTGAAACAGCTTTCATTGCAGCAAGAAAAATATTTTAAAACAATTAAACAAATGTTTCTGATAAAAGCAAGACACTAATTAGTGAAACTTTTATTTGACTTATGAGTTTAGCTTTTGCAGTTGTAAGACCTAAGTAGAAAATCTCTATAAGAAGTCTTGAGAATAAGATATGGTTTCAAAGAAAACCTATTACCCTATGTGATTCACCTTCAAGTTTGGGTTGAATGAAGGTGGACAGCACTATCTCTCATGATATTTAATATAGAAGTTTTATTTCTAGGTTATGTTGGTATCTTTTTTATGTTACTGAATGAATATTATTTCAAGATCTTTTTTTTTAATTTGGATACATTCATTTCTTTCTGAACAATACATTTTACAAATAGGCCCACACATGTTTAGACTTGGGTCAGCTTTTACTTTCATATGGGTCTTGTTCTAATGGAAGTAAAACATTTTTGGTCAAAAAAAATGAAACAGGTTTACATCAATAAACAGAAAGAAAGTTTTGAAAAATACATTGGCATCCATCATTATCACTTAGATAATGGACATAAGTTACTTTTAGAACCAACATTCAAAGTGATGTGCAATAATGAAAAATAGAGACAGACAAAATCAATGTTGCATACAATCTACTGCTGGTTTGTTTATTCATGGACCAAAATGTACAGTACACTCACAAAACAAAGTGTACAGTAAACTCACAAAACAATGTGTACAGTACTCACAACTGTTTCTATCAAGTTTGTTCTCCCACCTTCCTGTTAACATTTCATTTGTATTCTTACTAGCCAAGAAATGTACTCAGTCCCTCTCTATGGTCAACACTTTCTGGTCTTAAAAAGTTTCTAGTCATCTTTCCATTGCTACTTCGCTGAGACCACTGTATTGCCACTGATCACGGCTCCATTCCACCACCCCCTTTTTTTTTGGAACATGCTAACAGTGCAGCATAAAGACAAACATATTAATTACATTTCCTGTTATTTACATACTACAAAAGACAAGTATTGTTAACAGAAGTAAGACAAAGGAACAATCGCACTGGAGTGACAATAAGCAGCTACACGTCAAAACATCATCACAAAACAAGCTGACAGGTAAACAGGGGACCAAGAATGCAATGCAGACAGGTTGAGAGTCTAGTAGCCCTTTTATACTGGAAGCTTTAGTGATGTTATCTAATATATAGCATAGTGCAAAATTTACTCTCAACATGGGCAAATTGAGTTGATGTCTACAGAAAACAGGTTATAACTCAAACATCACAAAGAAGCTTGTTATAAACCTAATAACTATTTCCAATAGCATAAGTATCGGAATTTAAAAATGGATACCCATGGAGAATTCCAAACGGTCACTGCCTCAGAATACATGTCAAATCACAGCTTTCATCAATGTTAATATTTCTTATTGATATCTGCACTGAATTCTTGCCTTTTTAAATACTTTAAAACAAAATCCAGAAAGGGTTGGATGTTATAGGCCCTGCTAGTTGTTTTCATTTCAGTGGATAGAGGATGGAGAGTGATTCATTTCTGTATGGCTCCTTCAGTATGACCTTGTTCTTAGGTTGTTTCAGACAGCTGCAGAGGATGGATTAACTCTTGTATCACAGCAGTACATCAACGTAGCTGGCAGTCACTCAACATGCTGAAGACACCAGCTTCACTTGAGACTTCTGACCAGGTGGGAAGACAGCACTGCTTCGTTCAGACAGCAGCATTTTATAACTTTGCTCAAATAATGACTTTCTTTTGATATCAGGACTCTGCTAGTCGAATGGTTTGCAGGTGGTATTAACAGCAGCAAGAAGAGATCATTTATTATCTTCCCTACTATCAACTTTCAAGGCGTCTATATTTCAGTCATCATATGTCAGTATCTTTCAATAAATGCTTCTTTGACTTTAACTGCACATATTGGTAAACCAAAGGCTGATGAGCAGCATGTTTCATAAGACCAATTTCCTCTCTTCACAGAAAGATTTTTGTTCACTACACCTCTATCTCCTCAAGAAAAGGATGCTTATCAAACAGATCAGGCTTTTGACACCTTGAAAGGTAAATTTCTTCCTCTGTTCCATTGGTTTCTTTGGCAACAATATTACATGACGCAATAGGCAGTCGTAGGCAGAGTGACGTTAGTTGGTTTCAAACCTGACCACTTGCAATATACATCAAAAAATAAGTTATCCATCCAAGATTTGTCTCTCTCTATGCAAGCTGCTTATCAATGTTATTGTTTTGAAGGAAGGGTTTCAAAGTGATCAAGCTCTTTGTTTTTAACATAGACATTTTCATTTCCCTTGTCACTGTGCTCTCTATGTCTGGGATTCACCTTTTTCTCAAGCCGCAATGTATCAGTATCATCCATTTTGTGCCTTCGTCTCTTGTCATCTGGCCCCAGCATTTTTGGATCTTACTGCCTCCATTTCTCTTGTTTATTCAAGCTCTCTTCTGTTAATTCTCTCCTTGTTTCACCTTCTACTTCCGTTTCACATTGATTTCCTTATTGATTTGATCTCTGCTTTGAACACTTTCCATTTGATCTTGTTTTATTCACATTAGACTTTGGGTTATCTTTGACACTTTAACACTTGATGGAGAGGATACTCCTTAAACCATACTGTGGTTAGCTTGTCTGGGAGAACTTGTCTCAGGACAAAAACCTTCCACTACACTTGTATACTAACCTGAGATGACCCACTCATTTCCAGACGCCTTCGTTTAGGATCTGAAAAAAAATAATTAAGAAGTTTCCACTGAAACCAGATTTGGTCTTCAGAACAACTGTAATGGTATAGAACAAATGACAAATAAAGAATAATGCTTACAGTGATTGAGAAAAAGGATTGTCTGGCAAATGTGGACAAATAATCAGAGAATATTGGCATTGCTTTTGTTGCTAACTGATTGAATCAATCAAAAATGTATTCCACACTTGTAAAAGAAGAGCACTGCTTCTATTAACTGGATGTTTTATATCACTATTTATAAAGCCCCATAGAAAATAAATAATATGGAAAGAAATCATGTGACTTAAAAGAATATTTTTTCTCTCTTCAGTAGAACTAGTCTACACAAAACTGTACAACAGGAGGCAGAGTGGTAAAATGTCAAGCTTTGAAATAGACGTTTACAATTCCAGAGAAAAATGAAAGTTTAAATTCTGTATTTTAGGTCAGTCTATATTTAACTTAATTCTTAAAGGTACATTTAACTTAACTTTAACAGGTACATTTATTGGAAAACAGAAAAATTGTCACATTTTGCATAGATTAGAAACCAGCTATTTAGAAATACAGGTATCATAAGAACAGGAGATCTAGCCTTGAAAACTTAACTAACTGGCTACTTAATGTCCAGGAGATCTAACCATGAGAACTAACTGACTACTTAATGTCCAAGTTGGTCACAAGATTCCATCCCACTAAAGAAATGATGGAGGGCTAGCCCAAAAATAAATTGGTCAGTAAGAAGTTCACAGGAAGAGAAAGTTAAAAAAAAAAGGTAGATGAATAATCAACTTTCCTAACTGATCCTGAACTATTGATATTACAGTTGACTTTGTACCTCTTTCCTCCAAATGTTTGGGTGATGGCTCAGCACTATGTCTGTGGGAGGATGTGCTCAAGTTGTGGCTTGCACTGCTCCCTTCATAGTCTTTCACCCTGGATGAATGTCTCTCTTCCTCCTTGGCAAAGGCTTCATGTTCTTTCCTCTCATGCTTCTCTTCTTTGGCTTTCTCTTTGGCCAGCTTGGTTGCTTCCCTGTCTTAGCGGTCACTTTTCTTCAATTTCTCCTCCTTGGGCGTTTTGGGCCTAACTGAGTCCTCAGTCTGATCTGTGCCTGCCTGCCTGTGGTATTGGTCAGGACTATCTCGAGCTTCTTTCTTTACTCTAACAAAATTGAAATAAATATTACAAGTTAAATCTGGGTTTAGTAAAAAAACATGAAAAAATGTATTTTACTAACAAAGAAAAAAAGAACGATGCATTTATTGTACAGATCAATTGGGTTGGGATGTTTGTACAATTTAAATTGTCATTTGACAATTGTGGTAAAGTTTAAAATAAAGTCATAAACAAAGAAAACTAGCACAAGAGAACCACAATTTAGATATAACACAAAGGAGAAACTAGAACTCCATTCTTCAACCTGATCAAACCACATGAAAGAAAAAGAAGAATTATGTAAATAGAAAATGTGAGGAAGTTTGCTTTCCTTTAGCGCCAACTAGAACTGACAAGTTCAAGAAGTGACAGGTTCAAGAAGTGACAGACCTATAACCCTATAACTCCAATTAAAAGCAAATATTAAGAAAAAAAACTCAGATCAAAACTGTATGAAATATTTTGAATATGACAAAATTAATTAAAAAAATGTTAAAAACAAGTATATAATACCAACAAACATAGATAGAATGGAAGAATGATGCAGTACCTAGAGCAGGTAGAAGCAGTAGTCTGTGAAATAAAAGTCACTTGATGTCAGTTTACCAGTGTAGATTCTCTTTTTTCTCTGCTGCTCTCTTCTCTCTTTCACTTTCTGTAGCTCTCTTCTCTTCTCTTGAACTGAGTTCAGGTTTGACATCTTTGGAGCGTCCTGTTCAACATAAGACAAATATCACAAATGAATAAAAAAGATCAGAAGAATCATTGATCCTAAAAATATTTGACAAGTTTAAGCCTGCCTTAAAATCTACATCTCTCTCAATCACTGATCCTAAAAACGTTCGACAGGTTTTAAACAAATTTAAGCCTGCTTTACCATCAACATCTCTCTTAGTACTGATTCCTGATGAGCTGTCTGACTGCCACTGCTGTTGTGTCTGATTCTGTGCTTCTGTATTGTTGGTTTTCTTTGGCTTAGGGAAGAAATATGTTTCATTACTTTCACACCGGGTAGATAAAAAATGTATTTTAAATAGTCCATTCATTGGTCTATGTATATAGTAAAACTGTAGAAAGCATTGTTATATTTTTTAAAATAAAATTAATGTTGTGAATGTGCATACAGTTTGACAACAGACTCACTTCTTTTATATGGAATTCCGTTTCTTGTACCCAAGTTGGTTTCTTGCTCATTAACTGTCCAGCATACCTAGCATAGCATTACATAAACATTTGTGAAGGTAGGCAAATATACATATACAAAGGCATTTATAAAATTAGACTAAACTATCAGGCAACTCATGTCTAGTTTTAGCTATAATAGATTGTTCTTTCTTACAATATAACTAATGCATAAATATCTGGTCTTTTATCCTTCTCCTCTTTACTAAGTTTATCCACTCGTCTTTCTATGGCCATTCCAATCTGAGTCATTCTTGGAAAGTTAGGCAAAATCTGAGAGAAAACAAAATGTTATGTCACACAACTATATGTAAAGTAGAACAGCTGATAGGTTATTTACAAGACAATGTAAGGCAAGTGAATAAAGAAATGACCAATGTTGGGATTGTTAAAACAGATACAAAGTTAGGGATAATACTGTGTAGTGAATATTGGTAACTCAGTATGCTCACAATGATGTGAACATGGTCATCATTTTTTTAAAAATACCAGCAGATAATTAGTGAGAACTAAATGAAAACAGTTCACCAGATCAAACTGTCTCCAGTACAAGATCTGACAGGAGAAACCAATTAGATACTCAGTACAAGATCTGACAGGAGAAACCAATTAGATACTCAGTACAAGATCTAACAGGAGAAGACAATTTGATACTGGGCCACAAAGGGACATTTTTTCTGTATCAAACAAAACTTGATTCAGCCCATACAGTAACAGTTGCTTTGACATACAAGCAAATAATGACCTGAAAGAGAAGTTCAAGTCCAACAATTTTTTTGTTTCACCTGAAGCAGCATTTACCTTCAAAAACTATTAGCTGCTGAAATTGTGTCTTTATTTTCTTTTACATACTTATGCAAGCAGGTATTTTCTTGTCTGAAAATAAAACTAGCCTGACCTTGTTGAAGACTAGTCTTTAAGACTATTGAATGAATCTTTCATTCTAGACACATCTACAAAACTATTAAATTGGGTTCAATTCTAATAGTTAGCTTCTCAATTTTTGATGACATCCTATCATCACCATCAACAATTACCTATAATAATCATTTGATACAAAAATAATCTCAGAATCTTCATTATCTGAAAGCAAGAACTTATCAAGAATTTACTTTGGTCAAAACAATCAAAGAATTTCTCATCTGACTGTAGTTCTTGGACTCCAAACATGTGATCACAGACTAAAGAAAGAAAAAGGTAACAGTTAGCCTATTTAACCAGTCTAACTAGAAAAGCCAATGCAAATCCATGTTTTGGGCACCCTAGATTCTGGATCTAGCACAGGGGTTGTACTAAAGGTATAAGAGATGGAGGCACTGAGCTCTGTCTGACACATGCTTTGTCTGCTCTGGTTTTATACTGTTGATGCACAAAATATTTTTTAAAATTTTTAGATATATATTTTTAAAAAAAGGGGGGGGGGGGCAATTCTGTATTATTAAACATGATGAATAATGTCTGCTTATACATTGAGCAATTTCTATAAGCTTTTTGAAATCTGTTTTTTTTTCTATGGAGGATCCTTACTATATAAAGAAAAATAAGAAAAAACAGGTGTGAGAAGACCCATTGGCAGCCACATACTCCTATCAAGGTTAGTATAGGGGGGGGGGGGTAAAGAGTTAATCATACTCCTCACATTAGTAATGCTCTTATAGCTACCCCACCAGATCTGACTGTTTAACAAAAGAAGGGAAGGGTATCAGTCCCCAAAAGTCCACACTCTAACCCTAAACCTAAACGCAAAGACATTTGATTTTAAAGTCTTCACCTTAGTTAGCCTAAAATGCCATTTATGACAAACATGTCTGTAATTAACATAATCAAGTCTGTTCATTTTGTTATTCACATCAGTTCCTTTACGGAAGACTGTTAGAAAACCTGGAAAGTTGAAGCACTCCTGAAAGTAAAAAAAAAAAAGTATAAAGTGAATAACTGGCCTAGAAAAATGTTAGCACATCTTAGCATGTCTTATCAGAGAGAAAGATTGTTCACCTTTTCATAGATAGCTGGACTGCTGTGCCACCTCATGACAGTCTCTAAAGCACTGCACAGAAATCTGCCATAACGTCAAGCCTCATTATCAGTACAGCTAGTCAAAAACAATTTACAAAAAGTTTCAGGCTCTATAGAAATCTAAAATTAGAAAAAAAAATCAATCTGGATTGAACAGGTTAGGTTTTTTGCATGATTACCCGACATCTACATATCTTAAAACAACAGTATGGGGTGGAGTTTATGTATTTAAAATACTGGTGCAAACATATATAAATATATTGTAATTTGAATGAATTCTGTCACCACCTCAAAGTTGGTGCCATAGAGTAGAAACCCTAATTCTGTATTGTGTATGTTAATTCCATATTGTGAATCTTATTCACAACCCATGTTGCACTAAGGTGAACACTTTTGACCTTAGGTGAACCAGAGAGTTAAAGGCAAGGCAGTCCACATAGAGATCTTGTAGCAAGCACTTGTATTGAGTCACTTAAGATATAAGCAGTAGAGTTAGATGTTTAAAGTAGTTGGTTATAGAATAAGTACTAAGTTGTGATATTCGTATATTACTGTTGGATTAATACTGACCAGATTCCTGGGTCGAATTGTATGGTGTATTCACTATGTGGTGTTATATTAAACTTATTGTGTCTGCTACACCCAGCGTCATTTCATTATTCTGTGATTTGTAACAAGAACCCAATGTCACCACCACGCCTACATTGATAACCACAGCCACATTCATAACATATACAAATATTGTAGATAGAACGTGCCCAATACTTACCCTATCATAAGTAATAAGAGTGGAAAAATTGGGTGTTTTTAAATTATGAAGAACTTGTATAAAATGACCACAGTATATGGCATCACTGGCAGTGAAACAACAGTGTGGAAACAAGCAATACTGAAGTAGATTGGTGGTCATCTCAGACTTGAGAGTCCCTGGGAAACCAGAGTTAGAACAAGATCAGATATGGGTACAAACGTATCAATGTATGTATATGTGTGTGTGCATGTGTGAGTACCTGTGGGAAACCAAGAATGTTTCTCCTCTTCTAGTCTCTCCATCACTCTCTGGACATGCTCCACCTGCCTCCTAGCTTCATCTTTCAATCTGTCAGTTAAGATCTTGCATCTTTCTTGCTCTTTACGTTTCTTGCTGACAGGCTGCGAGAATTGAATATCATAACCAGGTTGTTATTGATTTCTGAAGAAATTATTATACAGAATCAAATCCCAGGCCATCATATAGAATACATTGACTACAAAAAGATCGGTCCAAAAATACTTGCATTGGAATTGGGCAATTACATCAACATGTTTTCTATAGACCATAGATGTCTAAATAGATCACAATTCTTTTTTTTATTATTTAAATCATAGTTGTGGCTTTGCTTTTCAACATACAATTATACAGAAGACAAGCAATCAAGGACAGACTAAACAAGGTGACTGAGAGATAAAGTGCTTGACTTTCAAACAAGGACAGACTAAACAAGGTGACTGAGAGATAAAGTGCTTGACTTTCAAACAAGGACAGACTAAGCAAGCTGACTGAGAGATAAAGTGCTTGACTTTCAAACAAGGACAGACTAAACAAGGTGACTGAGAGATAAAGTGCTTGACTTTCAAACAAGGACAGACTAAACAAGGCGACTGAGAGATAAAGTGCTTGACTTTCAAACAAGGACAGACCAAACAAGGTGACTGAGAGATAAAGTGCTTGACTTTCAAACAAGGAGTTCCTGTTTCAAATCTATGTGAATACTGGGATTTTTAATTTTGGGACTTGGTTGGTTGTTGTGCTGGCCATAGAAACAGATGATAATTACATCATCTGCCCTTCAGATTGCAGTCTGAAAAGGGAACTTAATTATTTTTTAAACGAGGTGGCAATTAATTTAAATGTCTGGCTAACTTTTATTGGCTGCCAACACAAATGGTTAGAATGATAAAGGAATGATAATGTGAAATGTGTTTAATTTTCTTGAAGTATACAGAATTAATAACATTATATCACATCTAGTCTACATACCATGTCTTTGTTAGCTTCCACTGTACTGATTTGATTTTCCTGCAGAAGATCTGTTTCTCATAAGCACCTTTAGGAACATACAAGTCATACATGGACAGTGACCAGAAAGTGATGTAGAACTGTGGCCTGGAACAAGGAAACATTCATTGGGTTACACAAGGGAATCAATCATTCATTCTTGAATCAAGCTGGGCTGCTATGTAAGACTTACGTCAGGTCATCCCAAATTTTAGATGAAAACACTGGCTTGATGGCTTCAACCACTGGTCCCATAACCTCTTTGTAAGCATTAATGTAGCAAATGGTCTAGAATCAATGAGAGACACAAAAAAATGTTTTATGTAAAAAGAAAATGAGTAGAAAAAGACAAAAGATTGAACAATATACTAAAAGCTACCTTATGATTCTTTTTGTCCTTCAACTTTTTCAGTTCATCATATTTGACCTGTAATGAGATGTAGAGACTTGGGTTCACTCTCTTAAGTATTGCACAACAGTCATTAGTATATTAAACTTTTTTTTTAAAACAAAAAGTGAAAGTTAAAGACTCCAGGGTAAATGATGATGCAGTGTGGCTTAGCACAATGACCTTGACTTCACCAGCTGTAGCTGCATACCCATCTAGAGTAAAAAACCATAATGCTTCACCAAGACCCAATCTGTGACTTTTGATTCAAAAGGCTCAACACTTTATCAATCAACTACCCTGCCAAACTTAAAAATGGAGTACTTAAGAATAATTATAAGAACAATTTAAAGATGAAAAGAATTATTTGCTTTTCAAAGAAAAAAATTAAGAAACATATTGTTATACTAAATCTGGGCAGACAATTCAATTTGAAGCTTACATTGATAGCATGTGCATAGAGAAGTTTGGAGAGAAAGAAGGCAGCTGAATGAGGGATACGGTAGGTTGATAACAAGACATCAATGGGAGGTAATCTCTTCACAAACTCTTCTGTACTGAGTTGCATGAAGAGGAAACTTTCTTGTCATATTTTCCACTGTCACTAACAACTAAGATGGGCTGTGAGGTTGAGTGGCATGAAATGCTTGGACATGTAACAAGGGGCATAAGTTTGAATCTCAATGTACATCAGGAAATTTTTATATTGACATGTGATCGTGTTGTGTTTGCTGAGCGCCCAAATAAAAAAGAAGCACAAAAACTTTCTCCCAGACACCCTCTTTTTTTTTAAATTCTTTTTACTTGGCTACAATGTCAAAATAATTACAAGTGCAGGAAAATATTAATAAGGAAGCATGGTCAAGAGGCTAAGTACGCTTGAACTTGGATTGGCTACCTATGAAGGGGGCTCGAGGTTCAAAATCAGACTAAAGGCAGCATAGAAAAACCTTCTCCCAGATACCCCCATCCCCTCCCACTGGTCCACAAATGAAATTGGACCATAGCACTCTGAGCCTGCTAAATAGCATGAAAGTAGCACTATATAAAAGCTATAATTTTACATAGAAAAAGAATTATATACAGACAAATGAACACATTTGATGAAGTTAATGAAAATGTGTGCCATTGCCTACCTGATCATAGAGTTTTCCAACTAGTTTTAAATGTTTGTTGACATCTTCAGCAAATACAGTGCTGTCTCTCTGCTGAGACATCAACAAGCACAAAGATAGGCAAGGTCGTGCTCTAACAATGTGTCTTTTAAGCGAGTAGAAGATTTTTTTGTGTTCCGAATTTGAGAAAAGATGCTGCCCTGTAAAGTACACAAAATGCATGAGTATAATAAGATTGTACATTCTGCGTGTTCAATGACACTATTACTTGAGATGAACTGTACCTCTTGTCTGACCAGCTCTCCACCAGCCATTGCTTCCAACTGATCATCTGTGACTTTTTCAGAGATTTCCACCCCAGCCATTTTTTGCACCACCTCTCTCAAGAGCAGTAGATCAATGCTAGAAATACAATGTATAGCATACAATGTATAGCTGTGTCAATAATTCTTTTACAAATTTACATTCAAGTGATGCTAGGGATGATGCTCCAAAAAATATTTCATTAAAACTAATGTATTACTTTGGAGCCAGAGTGAGATATTCATGTTATATGTTTTCATCCTGTCTTTCTCTGGATTAGCAATGGCTTCAATGATACAAACTGTTTCTAATGTAAGGATCATTAAGTATTATTTATTATTCATGTTTAATTGTTTGACATTTTTAAAATAGAATGTATGCATTATTTTCACCAAACAGAATAAATAAACTCATAAAATGGAAAACTAGAGATTATCCCATGTCATAATCATAGGGAAAAATATTTTAAAGAACATTATTGTAACAACACTTTTTTCTCTGTAAAATAAATTTAAAAAAAAAAATCAGGAAATTCAATACATCTAGGGGAAAAATTTAAATGCAACAATTGAAAGCCCTGTTCAAGAGACAAAAAGGTTTATACAGTTTTAAGATATTTTTGTTAGCCAAGATTAATCTTTTCAAACTAATGTAGTAAATGACTACAACATTAAATTACACTTGAAGAGTTAAAGAACATCCAGACCACTTTAAAGGATACATGTTAACATGTCATAAGAAATAGTTGTCAGGTACTTGAGGGAGTCAACTACTGGACCAATCAAGTTATCATACCGCTGGATCTGGTTCAAAATCTAAAGATAGTGATCACAAATTTGTAGAACATTTACTCAATCAAAAAATCTAAAAGATATTTTACAATGGATATGATGATCCTTACACAGCGACAAATAAATTGTAAGAAAAAAATATACATGCATATACTACATATTCAAATACAATGCTAGGATTACTATGACTCAACTTGCCTAACTGTCGACCAGAGGGTTTCACCGTCTCTTTAGAAAGACGCCTACAGAAAAAAAAGGAGATTGTTTAAAAACATGTCTACCCTAACTTTATGATTTATGAATTTTCGAATCAAGTATCTCAATTTAATTGAGAATCCTATTTATAAACACAAACTATAGGCAGTTCATGGCAGTGTTAGGATTAAATACAAGAGAAAGCAAGGGCAATAATTGTCTAAACATCTCAGGACACAAGTTTTAGACTTACTTCATGATGTATTTGGCTCTATCCAGACAATCTGCTCTTGTACTCATAAGTATTGGATACAAGAAAAAACTCTAATTTTTCCATGTCCCATAGAGATGATATCTGAATGGTAAAAGAAAGTTGTTTTTTTTTGCTTTCATTAAGCCTCTAAGTGGGCAACACATTTTCTAGGTAGGGCAACAAGAAAAATGTTATTGCTAAAGGGAGGCACACACAAAAATCTAAAAGATGACGCCCACTTCGATAAAAACAAGTGTCCATGATCATAAGATAATTACAGATGTAGCAACATTAGCTTTCTCACCTTATCTCATATGGATAGAGCTTTAGTAGAGTCCACAATTCTTCCGCCATTGAAGAAGAAGGGAAAGAGATGGTAGCAGGACTTCTTCAAGAGCATTTAAAAACCCATAGTAAGCAATTTCATCCTCTGGACCAATGCCACCGGAGTGATGCTGAAATTGTCATTTAAAATTATGTTCACTCTGTTCTAAAATACACACTCAGGCTATAACTGTATTCAGTGTTAGCTTGGTTTAAAAAGTGTTGAAAAGTAATTTTTCATTTAATCTATTCATGATCTTTATATTTAAAAGTTTTTAATAACCCATTGTAACAGAATGTTGTACTATTCATTTCAGTTCTAAACATAATTTATTTTGTAATACCATTTTGTATATGGGAATTCTAATACTTTGTCTTAGATATAATAGAATTATGTGCTGGTGATTACTTAAGGGATATTAATTGAATATGATCTCGCTTCTAATTGTAATTCATTTAAATATTTATGAAAAAATAATTAGTTGAACAATATTTTTTTTTAATTGCAAAATAAGATAATCATATTTACAAAAACATTAAAATTATATTTGGAACCTGAAAGTGCTTACCTTTGACATGAAGGCTTTAGCCTATCTCATTATTTTCACCATCAAAATAGGATCCCGAGAAGCATATGGACCAGGTAATACAACATTGGCATGGCTAAGTGATAGAGCTGGTGATAGTTGTAGGCTAGAGGACAATCACAGGATTCTACTTTCTTAACTCTCCACTTGGCTAACACAGATGCTAACCCTATGTTCCTGAAAGACAAGAAATTACGATAATAAAACTAGTTGTTTTTTAAAATTCTTATGAAAAAAAAAGTCAGTAAAACATCATACTGATATTAGTTCTATTTAGAAATGTAAACTTACTTTTCATATAGAGGTTCTATCACTCTATTTACTAATGAGCAAAGGGCATAGGAGATGGATGGATGAACCAAAACAAAGTTTTCAGGCAGCCTGTCAATGATGGCCCTAGCATTCTCCCAGGCTCCTATTTCTAGCAAAGCTTCACACAGACCAAGTTTTTGAATGTTTTCTCTCTGAAAACAAAAAGATAGCCAAACTTACTTAAGTCATATTGTTAACCACTTCTTATTAATATATATTCTTTAATCTTTCAAAACAAAGAAACATGTTTTGTTATTCTAAAGCACAAACTTAACATTGTCATTAATTCTGCATGTGTTTTTAGTAAAGATGAAGTTAACCTTTCAGACTTTACAATCTATGGGGTGGATGATGTAAAGGTCATTTGTTGCCAGGTCCACTGTTAACAAGGGTGTCATGTGGCCAGCACAACAACCAACCACCTTTACTTTTCCCCAACTAATGTCAGGCAGAGCTGGATGGACTCAGAGGTGCTCTAAAGATTCTGAGATAAAAAATCTCACTCTACATCAGGATTCAAACCCAGGAAGCCAAGAGCTTTATCACTCAGCCACCACATCTACTAAGTGTATTTAACCATTTTGTCACATCATTGTTTGATAGTTAGTGACATGTATTTTGTTGGGAAGCACGAAGTAAATGGTATATTCATGTTCACAATGTTTGACGTGGGAAACAAGCATTCACAGTTGAATTGTGGGCAAGAAATCTCGTTCTAGAATTTTAACCACATGGGTAGAGGCAGTGATCGCCATGTTCTTAAACTGTAAGGATGTCTAATGTAGTTGATTCAATAGTTTAATACCAGTTGTTTACTTAGAATATTTCATTGGATTTATGAAGCATCATATGTAATTCTTTATGGCTGGAATTGCCAGTGAACTGTTTTTGTATTTTATAGTAAATAAATCTTGTCAGCTAACCAAGGTCTTATTTGATGAATTTTAATATGTGTTGTTCTGTATGAATTGGAGTGGACTTGTGTGACATCAAGTAGTACAAAATTCATCTTTACTTACACTACTATATACAATCAAACGTCACATAATAGCAGTGACACCATTGTTATACTACTAAGCTCAAATACAAACTGTCACCACCTCAAAGTTGGTGCCATACAGAGATACACTATTTTGATATTACCAGTTTAATTCACAATTCATGGTTTCTGAAGGTGAACACTTTTAACCTTAAGCTAAGTAGTTACTTGATAGCAGTCAGTAAGGGGCAGGCATTGAAGGTAGTCACTTGAGAAAGTTATTGCAAGCAGTCACTATAGAGTTATTATAAAGCAGTTGACATTTGTAAGTTTTTAAGTTATTACTATTTTTGTCAAGTATTTCTATAAAGGATTATTACTGATTATTCTTGGATTGTGTATCAAATTTCCTATGTAGTGTTGTTATATACATATACATTAAACATATTTGTGTCTGCTACATTAAGTGTTATTTCCTTATTTATGAGAGCTGTATAAATGTGCAAATATTCATCCTGATAATGTCTACAGCAGTGATGCTCAACCTTATTCGACCTGCGGGCCATTTTAACTTTCGAAACGCATGTGAGCAACATTTTAGCTACCTTTACCACCAACTTATTTTCTTGTCTCTTTTCGGTAAATATTCTCATCGGTCCTCCAATCTCTAGGCGTAGTTTAACCAAGACGCGGCTCAAACCAAGAAGGCCTTCATATTTGTTTTATAATGCCGATGTATATGGGGTTTTTGTTTGTTTGAAACAGCCCTAGAGACTTTCTTTACAAAACAAATATGTTGGCTTATTATCATGTCCCACAAAAAAAGATCCATTCACTTTAACTGGTAGACTCTGCATTCAGAGTTCCATTTCATAAACTCGCAAACGCTCACTCGTTAAAGGTCGTGGTATCAATCCATCACAGAAAAAGTGAGGGTCCTAACGAAGGTAAAGATACATTTACAACTATTTTTAATGGGGGAGGATTTTCTACTTTTTGTGCCGACATTTCGGCGGGCCGGATGGAACCATATGGCGGGCCGGTTCTGGCCCGCGGACCGTACTTTGGGCATCACTGGTCTACAGTATATAACTCATTATAATATGAACCCACCCAACCACCATCTAAAATAACATGGTGACACAAACAAAACACAAAAATTAAAAGACATAGAAAGTAGAAATAATGGCATACAATTTTGAAATGTTTATACTAATGAACTAATAGCTTTAACTACTGCTAGACCTTACCAAATCAATAATCTGTTGTTCTTCTTCTTTCTTTTCATCCTCTTTTTTATCAGCCAATATCACAGTACTCAGCTTTTTAGCATAGGCTTTGGCATCTGAAACTTCTTTGTTGTGAAATGGAATTATTTCAGAGTCTGCTGGTAATAACTGTCAAATTCACAACCATAATATTACCAGTACATCCAATACAGAAGAGCCAAATTTAGCCCATAAACAACAGCGTAAAAACAAATTATAAAAATGTTTAGAATGACAACTACAAGCATTTGGAAAAAGATTTCTTTAAGTAAAAAAAAAAAAAAATACAAGTTGGATGTTTTTGAAAGCTGTGAGGCATATTTTCATGTATTTTATACCCTGCATATAATTGTCACCTGCACAAATTACAAATTAAGTAGAAACAAAATAGTACGAACAACACCATTATATACCCCACATGTGCAAAGTGTGACTAAATTACTGGTAAATAAAGTACCATCATTGGTACTATTTGTTTTCTTGAGGTTTATAATGAGATGCTCATAAAGCTTTCCAATGTACACATAAACAAAAACACAGCAAACTGTATAAAGGTATAAAGACACACCAGTATGTTGATAGGTTCCGTTATGCTTTGTTTATGAATAAAATAATTCTTGTTAACCCAGTACCTTTTTACACTGGCACAGCTGCCATTCATTTGTAAAAATTGTATAACCCACAATAACTATATGCAAGAAAATACAGTAGATGTACAAGTTCAGAGTATTTACCAAAATCAACTTACATAAGGATACAAGTCATCTAGATCTACCAGCTCATTCTTTAATAAAAGTGCTGCACATGTGAACAATGATTTGGGAGTGCGCCAGTCAGCAGACTGAGAAATAGAACAATTTAAATGAAACAATGTCAGGATAAACAAAACACAAATATGTTGACAAGTTTCATGATGATAGCTTTAATTCTTCACATAAACTTTTATCCTAACAATGGCTCAGACAGCAGAACAAAGAGTATTACCTCTCTGAAGTGAAATTTAAATCCTAGAATATGGCACAAAGTCAACTTGTCTATAATGTATGCGCGCAGGAGTGGAACATAGAAGAGGCTCTCTTCAGGATGGCATTCAAAAGCTTCAAGGATAACGTCTAACATGCGGTTAGGATGAAGATCAAAACAACCTAAAAAAATATAAAGAAAACAAAAGTTGATAATTAAGTTACTAATTTACGCCCTTTTGAATTTTAAAGTTGAAAATTAATTTGACTGGTTTTTATTATATCATAATGGACCAATGAGTTACAAATCAATGATTGAATATTCTGCAGCACTTGTTCCCAGGAAATCT
The DNA here is from genome assembly GCF_947242115.1 of Biomphalaria glabrata. Taxonomy (NCBI): domain Eukaryota; kingdom Metazoa; phylum Mollusca; class Gastropoda; family Planorbidae; genus Biomphalaria; species Biomphalaria glabrata. The sequence continues at coordinate 249,403 of NC_074719.1, forward strand.
TGAGATTGAAATCTGGATTTAATTTAGTGATTAATTTTGAGTAGCCTTCACTTTCTTCTCTTAACAAATTAAACTTCTGCTGCTTGTAACTGAAAAAAAAAATAATAATAATTATAACACAGTAGCTCATGCTTGCATAGAATTTCAAAACTATTTGTAGGCTATGATTCACATTCTGTAAACAAAAATAATAGAAAGAAGAATAAAATTGGAACCAAATTAATTGCATAACATTTGGAAACCATTATTTTTAAACAGCTCTATTGCTAACTAGCACAGCACCTTTGCTAATCACCTCATCTTAATATTTTAATAATTGCTAATCACCTCATCTTAATATTTTAATAATTGCTAATCACCTCATCTTAATATTTTAATAATTCCTATTTACAACTGACTAAAGTTGTGTTCTGGTTTAAACATTTGAAGGTTAGGGATTTGGAGGGGTCAGGGTTGCATACCAGGTATGCCTTTAAGCAGGTTCCACTGTATTCCTAATTCCAATCAACAACTTACTAAAGTTGAGTTTTGGTCTTCACATATTTCTGATTATATCCAACTTGAGAACTGACTAAACCAACCAACTCTAAGGAGTCTTGGTCTAATCTTTCTTTTAAAAGGCAATCAGCTATAATAGTGTTCTGAAATAGTACATAAAAATACTTTTTTAAAAATACAACACTACTATTAATTAAAATATTGTTTTCTTCATATACTGCTGTTTAAAAAAAAAAAAAAAAAAAACATTTATTAGATGAAAAGGCACACACTTTAAAAATCTATAATAAAATAAAACTAGCACAGATTATTATCATGCCTGAAATAAAATGAAATGAAACAAAGACCAAAATGAATAAGGATTTAAACACACTTTTAAAAAAATAGAAACTAAATGCACCCATTTATCTGATGACTGATTCTGTCAAACAATGTTCTTTATGGATTTCTTCTGATAAAAACATTTTTTTCTAAGACAAATAGCTTACTCGTAATGCCCCAACTAGTGTAATAAATTTCTCTCTTGTCAATTCATCAGAGCAAGCAGTTTCAACATCTGAAATGAAAAAAAAATCAATTAGTGTTAAATATATGTACAGAAGCCTTAATTTTTAGATTCCATTTACTTAGTGTTAGTGTGCTTTAAAAAAATAGAGGAGTCTTACCCACTATTTCCAGTACATCAGCAAGTGTAGATGGTAGCCATGGAAATGTTTCCTGAAATAAAAGACTTGGTGCAATATATGCCCAGATTGGTTTTTTAAAATATATAACATCTATCCTAGTTATAGTATATAACATCTATCCTAGTTATAATGAAAAAGAAAGGAAAAAGAACAATAGGCAGACAGAAAAAGTGAAGGGCAGACATCAAAGAAAGGACAGGCCTGTTGTTAAAAAAGATTCTAGTCATGGTTACAAAAAGAAAAAAGGAATGGAGAAAAAAAAGCAGATCATGTGTAGTGCCCCAACAGACTAAAGGATGAGTGGTGGTGGTTCAGCATTGACAACAAGTTTGATTTTTTTTAAATGATTTTTATTTTATAGCAATTTAAAAGTAAATTAAGGAGTGGAGATGCACCTTTGAGAAGACTATTTTAAATGAAATATCACATATGTATGCTAGGTTTCAATCCTTAGGAGTATCTACATATAATATATATTATATAGATAGTCTAGATCTAGTTACAGTTATATTGCATTACTTAGAACTCAATTTTACTTCAACTCCAACAGTTCAAGTCAGTTGTGAAGCTGAGATTGTTTAAATTTTAGTGTTTTGACTAACTTTACTTAAGTTTGAATGGCAGTTACTGAGTGAGTTACTGATTACTTACTGATAACTGTTACGTGAGTCACTGTACAGTGTAAATAATAACTTCTAGACTCTAGCTAGTAACTAGACTAGTCTAGTAGTAAGTCAAGTAGTACTACTTATCACTACTACTAGACTAGTACTGAGTAGTAGTGTAGAACTTGAACTTCTAGTTCTAGATCTAGATTATAGATCTACTATGATTATAGTATTTTATAGTATAGTAATAGTATAACTAGACGAGTAGATCTAGATTATTTAATAAGTTTAGAGTTCTACATTTAAGTGTAGTGTTCACAGACTGAGAGGAGTCTGAGTACTCTCAACTCTAGTCTGAGTAAGTTGAACTTGGAAGTTTCAGTGGAAGTGTCACCAGTGAGAGCAATTATAGTCTATGGGTAAAATCCGCAGGTCGCCATTGCCAGCTAGGCGTCCTTATCTACCTTTTGTTGGCAGTGGCCAGGGAATGGTGTGAGGTGGTTTTATTATAATCTTATCTTTTAAATTACAGACACGTCTTCAGGAAGATAGGCTAATTACGTCAAATGCGCTTCATGTGTCAATCTAGTCATGCATGTTAATAAGTGGCTTTTGAATCGCTATGTTTGTTGGCCCTTTTGGATGAAGCCTACTAATAGCACTGTCTACGGATGTAGGCTATTACTAATACATTATTTTTGAAAACGTTTTAGATTAAATTAGTATTACACTGTAGTCCGTTAAAGATGTAGCCCCTTATATAAGAGAATATAAAACATTTAACAATTTTATGCGTGCCATAGTGGCATTCATAAGATCCTTTAGGCCCATTTGAGTACCGACCCACCGGGCATTGCCCAAATGTCCATATAGCCAGTCCGCCCCTGCTTGTAATAATATAACATTATTATTGTTATAAAGGAGGCTGTTACGTTTATAGGCCTATGTGTATTTATAGATGTTATCATGTTATGTGTTTTTCTTTTAGTCTCCCTTTTTCTACTGATCGAACAGAACGAGACAGCTGGGGGTCACTCACAAAGGCCACGAGATACACATTTGAGACCAAAAGAAAATCTGCTGTCGGAGGACAGAGGCAGACGGCAAAAAGAAAATCTAAATCGACCACCTGCGGACAATGGTTATGCTTGCCCTGGGTGTGGCAGGGTATGTAGGTCACAGCTATCTGCAAGGGCTGCGCAGCCACGGGAAATACTTTCATTCCTCACTCATTTTCGGACTCGAAGACAAGCCTTATTAGTGTGTTCACGTGTTTTTCTCAAGTATGTTAGGCCTATAAGTGTGTATTACAGTCTCCTGTTAGTGTTGTTTTCATCTTCTTGTTTTCATGTCAATAAAATGGAGTTGCATCTTACACATCAGTGTTGAAATCAAATATTAGACTTAATTGATAGCCTAATATATCAGGGGCAATACAGTATTTTAGATAAATAGCCAACTCATTACTAGCCGCAACAGAGTCGATAAAAGAAACGTAGAAAAGAGCTAACCTAATAACGTATATGCTTCCATAGGCCATGACTAATTTAATAACCCAGATAAACTCGTCTTTTGCATCCATCTTAGTGAAGGCTACATTCAAAATGAGAATATATGTTAAACTTTGCGAACACATTGAGATTTTATGTGTGTGTGTGAACTAAGAGGGATTCGTGTTCAGTACCAGTACATGACGATGATGTTTTGTAGACATCTTTGATCACGAATGAGAAGCATTTTGTTAACCGGTACATGATGATGATGTTTTGTAGACAACTTTCAGCACGAATGAGAAGCATTTTGTTAACTTCTATACATGGACAATGGTTATGCTGTGCTGGGAGAGGCAAAATATGTAGGTCACAGCTGGTGCTGCGAAGCATTGGGAAATACTGCATTCCTCATCAATCTTCGAACTCGAAGACAAGCCTTATTATTATAGATCCTTAGTTTGATTCTTTCCCTTTAACAGGACTATCTTCATTACAGAGAATCAACTATACACTAATAATAACATAATGAAACAGATTTTTTTTCTCCAAAATATTAACATGGGCATTGAGCTGAATTTACTTTTAAGTGTATTTTAGGTTTGGCTTAGTCAAATTGTAATTAGAAATAATATTTTATTTATTGTTCTTTTAATTAAGTTCATTATGACATCTTTCAATTTGTAGTCACTCACCATTGCCATAAGGCATTACCATTCTCAATCTAATTCATGCATTGGCTCATAATGGCTAAAAGCCTTAGTGTGATATTCAGTATTTTTGAAAAAGAAAAATGTTTTGTTGAATAAAAAGTTGCATTACATTTTACAATTTTAAATGAAGAAATAAAAAAAAATGATTTAGAAAAGAGGACCATTGCAGTTCTAGTCAAGACATTGAATGCAAAAAGTGATCACTTATTTCAAGGAAGAGGTAATGAAAAACTGGGTAAAATTTTTAATTATCTTTAAATAGGAAAATCACAGAAGACTGAGTCCATGTTTTGACTTTCATATATAGATTTATGGATTTCAAATATTTACACTTTTCTTTAGAGTAAACTGTTCTGGTATTCGACATACATCCAAGCTTGTGCTAGTTGTGCGCCAGACAAAAGAAATGTTTGCTTTACATGTTTAGGCTGTACCTGCAGAGTTGAGGATAACTAAATTCCAAGTACAAACCTCCTGCAAGATGACCGGGATGTCATTGGGCAGAGTATGAACTCTGGACCATTGAGAACTCTGATCAACCAGGCAGCTATCCAATGTTTATGATCAAAGTTAATATGATTAAAATAGATGCTTCCATAGAGTGGTTTCAAAAAAAAGAAATGTAATGATTTCTGTGACATATCCAAGTAGAACATTAAAGTTTAAAAAAAAGTAAAAATAGGCTTACAGATGATCATAGTTTATAAGTGCGGAAAGAAACAATTTAATTTAAGAATCTATATTTATGAACTAACTAAAACACAACAGATATGTAAGCATAAATAAATAAAAATGTTAATTTGAAAACATCAACAGTGAAACAATTTTATTAATTTTTTTTACAATTGTAAAATAATATAGAAAATACAATAGACTTGCATATAGGAACACTGGACCAAACACAGTGATGTTTCCTACATTTTGTGACTTTACCATCACAAAAGAGATACAAGACACCAATAGCAAAGACAAACAACACAAATAATCTTTTGTTCCCCTGGCAATCTAATTATTAAATAGAAACAAACAGATATAAACATGTCATGTCAATTATGAGAGAGTCAAGTGTAAATGTACTTTTGTTTTTTTTTATAGTTGCAATGTTTTGTTTGGTATAATGCACAAATTGTAAGACAAATTTCCTTATGGATATTAAAGATTATTATTATTATTTTTATTATTATACATGTCTATTGTATTTTTTTTTTAAGTTTTTCATCCCTGCAGAAGTAAATCTTAATATTGTATAATAATAAGGTGAAGTATAAGTAATTGTTTGCTAGACTATTTCTTATTAGACTCTCAATTGATTTATCTGAAAATTAATAAGATCTGTGAAAGAGTCTCACTTTATTAGAGTATCTTTGTGGTTTAAAGAAAAAAAAAAAAATTTAAAATTGTATTCTGAAGGAAAAAATTCAATAATGTTATGAAGTTATGGAGGAAATTGATAACATTTTGAAGGAAATGATTTGAAATTTTGGACACTGTCTTACATACATACATCTTTTTTTCTGGAAAGTTACTTCAGATATGGGTTTAAACATGTGCAGTTTTTCCTCAAAGGTAAACCAGTAAAGGATATAGTAAACACATCATCAGTATCAGATACAGATAAGCAGAAACATGATGCCATTAAAAAATTACACATTTTTATAAACTCAAATGTATAATCATTTTACAAAATAATTTACATTGTATGTTTTATAAATATTTCATCTAATAAATTTAAGTGATTTTAAAAATGGCCTCAAAGATTATGCAGACACCTTGTTTTCACATTTGGAAAGATTGCAATCTAAATGGGAACAAACTGATACCAGAAAATGAAAATCACTGATTACAAAACACTAGTATATATGTTTAAATATTGATAATCACTGAATGCAATTACATTAGAAAAACGTTTAATATATACAGAATGGAATGTTCTTAATACCTTTTAACAAAACTAACTACAGCCAAACCTAGTTGTATTGGATTTCATAAAAATAAATTGTTAAATATTTTTAAAGTATTGACAAAACCATCATAAGAAAATCAACATACAATTTTCATGTGTCACATTACTTCTCTCCCAGATATTCATTCATGTTAGCTTTAATTCTTACAGGCCTAAGTTAAGTTAGGTGTTAAGATGTAGGTGAGATCTCAATAGCTATTTAATTGTGTTGGGCTGTGAAAAAGTATTCAAAATTTTAACCAGTCAATATTTAGAATTTTATAAAACCTAATCAATTTCCATAAAAAAATTGTAGAGCTTGGCAGTGACTGTACAAAGATTTAAAAGTGAGACTTTGATAGAAATAAATTAAGCTATACTAATTATGTTACTATTTTACAAGCATTGCATAATTTTCAAGCCACTTGTCACTGAATCTAATACAAGATTATGAAAATGAGCCAAGCCATAGCTGTCTGTGCCAATAGCTGCTAAGCCAGATACTGGAGAGGTGGGAATAGTTGCATTGAATAATATAACTCCATCCAGAGCTCCAAGTGCACTTGAACCCTGATTTTTTTTTTAAATAGAGTTATAATCCTGGTGGTGACAAAGATGGGGGTAGTGGTGTGTGTGTTTTCAGCCGATGCAAAATGCCCCAGGCCAGCGCTAGACGAGCGGTCAACCAGGATGAGTTGTGACGGTCACCTGAGAAGAGTGTCAAACATTGCGGTTTGGGTAGGATCAGTGTTCTGAATCAAACTCAGGCCAGTCACAAGAGATGTGACTCACTCAAGAGTCATGTGATTAATGGAATCCGGTTCTAGAATGCCATTAGAGACCCTATATGAAGAACAAAGGTACCAGAGTTGACTCAGTCACAAATTCTCGATCTACCATTCAGTACATTACGACAGAGCTCAACAAAGTACAGCGAAGCCAGCAGAGGTCTTGCTACAACAGTACATATTTGATACAGCAGTTCAGATGTCCATGACAGAACATTGTACAGTCAGTGTTATGTGTTGCCGATTGTACAGTATTAGCTGTGATTTGTTGGACATTTAAGTTTTTGGAGACCTGAGTTGTCAAGTGCAGTTGCAGAGAACCTGAATAGTGAGATTTGTTACAATAGGTACATTTCAATTACATATCACAGATTTGATCATTTAAAGATTTCTTCTAAAAAGAAAATAATTTGATTTTAAAATGATAAGTTTACATATTTTTTTTAGTATGTCAATGCAAGTTATGTTCATCGAATCTTTGTTCTAGCTCTATTTAATAACAAACTTTATGAAACAATAAAAAAACTGTTTTTCTATGCTCTTTATGAATGTATGTTGGCCAGCTCTCATTAATATATAGAAGAGTGGCTATGCAGGCTTTGTACACTAGCATTTTGGTTAGTGTGGTCAGTTTTTTTTTTTCCCCAAATACAATTAGAGAGTTTTTCCAATTCTTTTTGTCACCTCAAGGTCTAAATTTAGGTTGCTGGCAATAAATCATCCCAGGTAAGTAAATGCCTGAACAATTGGATGTGATTTCTGATGCTTATAGTAGGTATTTCTGAGATGTCACAGAATTTCAACGATGGCACACAGCTGTTAAGTAATTAGAATGTAGAGTTAAGACTAAATTTATTTTTGTATGATGATTTGCTTTTATACTCAATGATGAGCAATGTTACAGTTTTTCTTTCTCTCTTTAAATTGAATAAGGCACTAAATGCCATAGCGTTAAGATAGATGTTAGAGAAAAGAGCTAATGGCACGAGCTGAGATTATTTCCCCTTTTTAACCTATTATGTGTCTATAACTATAGTAAAAATCAAATAGGAGAAAAAATAATTAAGACTAAAATGAACTGCCTGACCTAAAACATTTAGTGACTGACATAAAACATTTAGAGACTGACAAACGACAGTCATTTACTGATCTGAACTAACAAAGACAAAGTGTGCCATCCAGCTGAAATTTGCACTGAACCTTGTTGAGTGATCTTGGTTCTAGCTATAGAGTAAATTATAAATATAAATTATTCTTGGTAAAATATTAGATACTAAAAATATGGCACATGCCAGACTCTAGTTTGGGAGACTAGCACTTTCTTACTAAGCCACTGTGTTCCCAGTATAATTTTAATTAGTAAATTTATTTAATAGTTCTTTTTTCTTCTATATCAGTTTATACAAAGATTTTGGAGGGGTAATATCAGATTCTTAAGAAATACACACATGTTAGTGCACAGTTATTGCAAAAGATTAAGGCTGAATGATATGGATGATCTAAGAATTCAGAATCTTGAGAATGAGTGCTGAAAGGGTTAAAATATGGCTAAGTATACAATACTAGAATAAAACCAAAGAGTTGGACAAACTATACATAATTTGACTTTGGGGTATGACAAATTGAGCATGCAAACAGGGTTAGCCAGATGAGAAAATGTAAAATTAGACCAGTCTATCTCCTAAAGCACAAATAATGACTAGTTTTTGACTAAACTGACTGAGGAACTTTGCTTTTTGACATCTCCATGATGCAAAAAGGTCAGAATATGAGGACAAATATTTCATAATAAGCCATTTATATTAACTCAATAGCTACTAAGCCCATACCTAAACAGTATCTCTCAAAATACTAAGCAAAGGGTGATAACCCCAAAACAGAAATAGATTGACTTTAAAAAATATATTTAAAAAAAACATTAAACAACATCTATTAATAAAAAAAATGAAAGGTAGTTTAATAACTGTAAACTTGCTTTTGGGTCACCCTGTATATCAACATCTGTAACAAGTCTTTCTGTAAAGCTTGCTAACCTGCTATTTCTATTATGTTTGGCTTTTATAGTAAAGATTTCAAGATTTGAACACTATACATGTATTTCTACTTAACATTGGTTTAAAGTACCGGTATATATATAATCCTTACCTGTGCAGTCTTGTGTTGCAATTGGTCTGTAATACCCAGTTTGGCATGAACATGAATAACTTCCTGGTGTGTTAACACACTTTTCATTCTTCAGACTATTACAGCTACTGGTATTTGTACACTCATCTACATCATCATCACATGTTGGACCAGTCCATCCCTTGTTACAGAGACAAGTTCCATTTGTTTTGTCACAAGTTAAATGAAAGCTGTTACAGTTACACTGTTGGCTACAGTCTTTACCATAGAACTTGTCACTGCAAGCTGTGGAGATACATATGAATCTTGTCACTAGTAATATTAATTGTGACAATTATTTAATCACTATTCTTCTTCTTCAGTCCGATTTCGAAGCTATACTAAAGAGCCAACAAGAAGTTTTTTAACACAAAACATTTAGTATAAACTTAGTAAAATAAAATAGATATGTTCTTGTACATATATTAATTTTTTAAAATAGCTTTTATATAGGCCCACTTTCATGCTAATATGATGCTCGGGGTATTCATTTTTGGATCAGTGGGGAAGGGGGGATCCGGGAGATGGTTTTCTGTGCTGCCTTTAGGCACTCAGTAAACACAGCTCAACTCGAGTTGGGTATCAAACCTCTAGCTCCTTTGCTATGTAGCTAAGCCAAGCTCTAGCTTACTTAGCCTCTTGTTTAAATATCCCACACTGAAATGTATTTAATCAAAATATAAATCATGTTAGTATTTAAATGTTTAATTCAATAATATACTAAATTCAACAGGATAATCACTATAAGTATGCACAGTGACCAGATTGCAATACTTTTGGTATTGAGACCAAATATAGTATCAGTACAACTCCTATGTTCAGCTCAAATGAAATGTTCATGTCAGGTATAAATATATATAGTTCGTCCATCGTGGTTCTATGATGATCACTTTGTCATCCAGGGGGCTGAGGGCTTTGCACAGGGGTTTTATGCTTCCTCATGTGGCTGGTGTGTCCTATGTGAGCCTGGAATGTTCAGCTGCACACTGGGCAGGTTATTCCAGCTGGAGCTAGAGTCATGAACTTTGCTTTTCTTCTCTGGCGTTTTTCTTCTGCCAGCGTGGTTCTCTTTTCCTCAGCAACCTGTGTGCCAGTTTTCACAGCGCGACCCCATGATGCTCTGTCATGTGCCTCTGTCTCCCAGGTGGCTGAGTCTATGCTGAACGCCTTCAGTGAAGCTTTGAGGGTGTCCCTGAAGTGCTTTCTTTGACCACCTTGCCAGCGCTTTCCTTTGCTTAGTTGGCCATACAAGAGTCGTTTAGGGATGCGGTGATCTTCCATTCTGCAGACATGTCCTGCCCATCGCAGCTGGGACTGCATCAGGATTGTATGGATGCTTTGCAGACCCGCTCTTTGAAGGACTTCAGTATCTGGTATTTTGTCTTGCCATTTGACATTCAGTATTTTTCTTAGACATGTCATGTGAAAGTGTATCAGTTTCTTTGCATGTTTTCTGTACACTGTCCATGTTTCTGAGGCACTGATCAATTTCAGGTATAAATAACAAGTCTAGGTTAAATTGTGGTCTTCTACCTGCCTGTGTCATAGAAAATCCAATTAAAAAAAACAACCCAAAACATAAAAATATCACAAAACCAAGGAAAGATGCATGATTTATTACATAAGGACATAAGGACATTCATCATTTTCATTTGTTTTCCCATAACCAAGCTTACAACTACAGATATAGGCTCCATTTGTGTTGAGACAATCTGTGTTATTTTTAGAGGCACAGATAGCTTGGTTTTGAGTACACTCATTGATATCTTGGGAACAGTCAGGACCAGTCCATCCACTCTGAGATTGACAGGTCCCATTAAAGGGGCTACAACTCTGTGTGGTAGTAGGAGAACAGCTGCACTGGTTGGCACAGTTATCTCCCCATGTACCACTTGAACAAGCTAATGTATAAGAAACAAAATAAAACCAAAATGAAAAGTGATTGAAAAAAAAATGAATGAAATTCTAATTTAGTTCCATAATGAAGCTTCTCATCCTTCCTACTGTATCATTTTCATTTTGTTAGAAAGAGGACCTTTACTTAAAAGAAAAGCTGCAACTCACATATATATATATTACCCATGGGTCTTTATTTGTGTTATCACTGATTTTATCACTGATATAGTGTATTAGAAACAATGAAACAAAATAATAATGTTATAAATGAAGCAAATGCGTGAATGTAATAATGTTATGTTTTGCGTATGCGTGACCTTTCGGTAGTGTCTAGTATGTAATAAACACACAATATCATGAATGGCTTTTAAATGTAGATGAATAAGTTGCTGCATTAGGGAACAAATTTTTGTAAAAATTTTTGAAACACAAATTTGAAGGTTAATTTTATTAATGAAATGAATGGACTATATTTTGTATGCTCATGTGTTATAGTTAAAAAAAATATTTGCGAAGAGCAGATCTATCATCTTAGAATAAGATCTAGGCTTAGAGAGATTTTCTGTTCCGCACATGTGTGACCTGTGTCTTGTCTCATGTAAACATGGCTATATGATCTAGATCCATGACATAGTAATACTTTCATAGAGTTGGGCAACTTTTTTTTTAGAGGGTCTTAAGTTTGTTTTAGAGTTACTTTACATGTTATTTTTCCAGTTAGTATTCAAGGAACATTTATGCCAAGTTTTTATCAAAATTGGTCTAATGGTTTTGATTTCTATTTGGGACATACCTATATACATATGCCTTACTTTCTGCTTCATATTATAGATAGGCGTATAAGTAGTTATATTATAATAATTTATTCATTGTTATTAAAATTTTAAGGACGTGACAACTGTCTATAAATATTATTCTAAAATAAAGAAAATACGTTAAGAGACTATATGATACACTTACACTGGCAAATAATTCCATTGGCAGCCAAAGATTTACCAGGAGGGCAGGAACATATAACACTTGTATTGTCAGGTGTTTCACTGCACAGATCACTACAGGAACTAGAGCTGCACAAGTCTACATCTGATACAAATAATACAATTTCTATATAAAGACATCACTAAATATGAAATGAAAAAAAGAAATATATTAGAAACAAAAATAGTAAAACATTATTTAAACCTAAGCCTCAATCATTTTGCAGAAAATATTTAAAAAAAACAAAAAACCTCTACAGGTTCTCAAATCACTGTTTAAAGCTTGTCCTTTAGGACAGAAACAAGTTTCATTGCCATTGACATTAATACACTGGTACTGACAAAGTGAACTGTTGGTGCACACACTGGTCACTGTGAACAAAAAAAAGATTACCATCAGAATGAAACTCAAATTTTAAAATGACCTATCAATAAAGATGAATGGACAAGATATCCATTTTTAAAAATTGAGGTAATTATGATAAAAACCAAGAAAAAGTTCCCTTTAGAGATCTAATATCATAAAGATTAGAATATGTAGAGCTCATGGATTATCTGTGGTTGACAGTTAATAAAGTGGCCTGATCAGCACAATGATTCTTTTCTTCTCTTTCCCTAACATATCATGCACATCCTTTAGAACTCAAACTCAGTACAGTCTAAAAACCTGAGTTAATGTATTTCTAAAGCAAGACTCATATTACAGATAAAAGCAGAGTGTTTTAGCTATTATCCATCGCATTTCCAAATCAATTACAATAATTAATAACATTCTTCATTTTGTAATTGCATATAAATGTTTAAAGGAATCAGTACTATTTCTTTTTTCAACTTCACTGCTACTAAGGAGCCAACATCTCATTCAAATTCTCAACTATTATCTAATAAAAGCCAGGAAAATCGATTGTTTTTCACAAATAAGATAATCTTACCATCACATGTATATCCATCTCTGTTGAGGACATAGCCAGGTGTGCATGAACACCTGTAGTTGCCCAATGTGTTGATACATACACTTGTACATCTGTCTATTTGTCGAGCACATTCATTGATATCTGAGTACCAAAATACTGAAACACTAGATTAGATGCATGTTATCTTTTAGAGGATCTACTAACATAGATCATTATTAGAAAAAAAAAGTTACATTTTTCAAAACTAAACTAAACTTAACTAGTTAGTGTGCTAAACCACACTTCTTATAAATTACCAATCAAATTACAAAGGCTATAAAACAAAAGGTATTTCCTACCATCACATGTGTTAGTTGATGCATTATAAGCAAATCCTTTATAACAGCCACAGCTGTAGCTACCAACAGAGTTCTGACATGTCTGCTGACAAGTGTTTAACCTTGGATCCAAACATTCATTGACATCTAAAGAGTTCAAGCAACATTTATGACATATCACACATAAAGTTACGGTACACTAAATAAATAAATAAAGGAACAATATGTTAATTAATTAATACAATTTGTTGAATGAACATTTAGGAAAAGTTTTCAAACATTCATAATAAGAGTTAACTACAATTATTTTATTTTTTTTATGAAATGACATTGAACTATCTGTGGTATCTTACAACTAGATAAAAATTTGTTTTGATAAATTTCTCTTAAATCTTTTTTTTAAGAAACAGTTCTTGTAAGAAAAAGTTCATATCAATTATTTTGTTTACTGACCTTCACACAATGTGCCATTAAGTCTGTAACCAGATTTGCAAACACATGAATCAGGACCTATACGACTCACACAATCCTGTCTGTCATTACACTGTAATTCCCCATTGGTACACTGGTTCACATCCACATCACAGAAAACTCCTAGGGTTGGGAAATAAGATGGAATAATTAGATCTAGTTCTTGGTAGATTTATTTAGTCGCATTTTAAGTGTTTTCTTGTGAGAAAAAAGTATTATTTATATGTTCATTAAATCTGATTTTACATTCATAACAATAAATAAAGGATAATAAAAAATACAATGAATCTTACATCACAATGTCATTGATTTGTTTTACAAGTTTTGGATGTTCCTTCAGATTTGAATATAATTACATCCTAGCCTAAACTCTTACAGAAATAAATAAGAATTTCTATCCAGAGCACAGAGTTAACATAGCATTATAATCTTGTATATACCTATATATCCAGGTCTACAAATACATCCTCTAACATTATCACATCTTAATGCTCCAGTAGAACAAGAACAAGATCTTGAACAATTGACTCCCCAAGTTGTGCTACTACAGTCTGTAAGCAGGAAACATTGGAATCAATGTCTTGAAACATTAAACACAACAAATGTATTTTATTTAAACAAGAAAATATATTTATATTACTTAAAAAAAAAAAAAACAAGCTTATATTAAGCATAGGTTTATCAATTAGTTTGGGTCAGTCATGTAATTAAAATCGTAATAGATCTAGACTAACAATAAAAAAGCATTTATAAAAAAAAAGGAAAGGAGGGGAAGAGGGAACTCATGGCTCAAGCCAACATGATAACCATTCTGCTAGTGGAGAGCTTATGAACACAAAAAATGTATAGTTATCTATTGTTTCTATAGTCTCGACCTATTTTTCAGGTTTGTGTTCACTCAGACAATGACCTACAAAGTAGACTAATTCAGCTTATAACACCCCTTCAGCCAATTACAATTTATTTCCCTTGTTTGAGATACAAAACAAAATAATTAATTACCCATAGTTAATTAACTAATCGGTTAATTTTTTAAATTGATTCTTGTGTTGTCAGGTAAAAGAAATAAGCTTGATCCGAGATTGGGTATGGGAGAAATAACTTTTTACCAGAAAGACAGACAGAATGAGTTGATATAAGCTTTGTAAAAAAAATCAATATAACATAACAATAAATGAAACATTTCTATTTAAAAAATCTCACAGATCACCAAAAAAAGCATTTGAAAGCATTTCCATAAGAGTTTTTAACCATTGTTTTATAAATAGTATTTAAGATTTGTTATACTATTGCAGTTGCGTCCATCATTGTCCAAACTTGACCCAGGGGGACATGAACAGCTGTATCCTGGTACTCTGTTAACACATCCAGACTTGAAGCTGCACAAGTTCTTTGTTGATACTTCACATTCATTGATGTCTGTAACCAAATTGTGACAGTGAATGTTAATCTCATTTTAAAACTTCCTATCCTAGAAAAGATTCCAGTTATACACTAATGACATAATTAAGATAAACCTTACCTTCACATGTGTCTTTGCCAACTAGATTGTAACCATCAGCACAAAAACAATATGAAGTGTTCTGTTGAAAGTCTACTGTGCATCCTTGAGAGCAGTTCAGTTTCTCAAAATCACTGCATACATCTTTAACTGGAAGTGTCAAAAAAATTCATTAGCTTTTTATTTGAACATTATAATACTTAAAGTAACTATTAAAAAAATAAAAGAAAAAAATGCAAGGCCAATGACACTAGCTCCAGCTTGAATAACCTGCCCAGTGTGCAGCCGAACATTCTGGGCTCACATAGGTCTCACCAGCCACATGAGGAGGCAAAAAAAAAAAAACAGTGCAAAGCCCTCAGCCACCCCCCCCCCCAACCTGGATGACAAAAGTGGTCATCATCAAACCACAATGGACGAACTATATAAACAGAGAGAGAGAGAGAGAGAGAAAAAGAAAGTTGGAGTAGAGAAAGAGAGAGTCAGGGATAGATATACTTAATAATTACCTAGTAGACATGTTAGCCTATCATCATTTAATCTATACCGGTAGTTACAATCACAGTTGTATTTTCCAGGCACATCAACACAGATTTGTTGACATTGATGGTCCCCATTAGCACATTCATTGATATCTGAGGAGATTGTAACAGAGCAACTTGAGTTTTTTTTTTGGATTCAATGATTTCTAAAACATTTTATTAGCTCTAGAATTAATGTCTAAATTGATAATGAAGTTTATCAAGAAAATAAATCTGTGTCAATTATTTGATGTGAAACATACTAATGCAGTCCCCTTTATCATTTCTTGCATATCCAGGCTTACAGTTGCAGACATGACTACCAAAGTTATTGACACAATCTTCAATAAGTGGGTTGCAGTTGTTTAGGGCAGGATCAACACATTCATTTATATCTAAAACAAAATAGAATAGAAACAAATATAGCATTTTTAGGCAGTAGTGATAAATGTATACGTTGTTATATTTTTATAGTATTTGAGGAGATGAGACGTTGTTCCAGGAATGAGGAAAGAATTTTCTGTTGGACATAACTTTATAAGTTTCAGATGTTCCATCGGGCATTAAGATTATTATGTCTTAGTCCAAACCTCCTGCAGGATGGCGACAAGCAAATTTCACACCTATGGCCATCAAAACGACAATCCTAAACACATGCTATATACCAAGGCAGCCATCATCCTGGCTGATTATGTTAAGTGAAAGTAATCTCTTTAGATATACCTAAAGAATAGGGGTTAAAAAATGCTCTATTTTCTTCTGATTAATTTTCTGGATAGTAGTGACATGGGATAATGAGCTCAAGACAAGAATTTTTATGATTTAGGCATGTTATAATTTAAATTTCATGAAAATATTAATATCTATCATAATAATACTTTTATTTTAATTTGGATTTTAAAATATTAACTACATATTGTCTAGATCTACTTCATTTTTAAATTCCATAATCAAAAATTAAATTAAAATTTAGTTTTCTAAACATTAATTTGTTTTAAATAAAAATGGCATGCATTCACTTCTCTATCAAACAAAACATTTTCTGACAACAAACAAAAAAGTAATTGAAGTTTAATTATAACAGGGTAGTGAAATACTAATGAACAAAATGGATAATTTCAGCAAAATGTGAAAAATAATTACAAAGAGAAAGAGTTAAAGGAAGTATCAACAAATCTGTTTAAAGTAATAATTCATACAGCCCTAAATGACTTTAAAAAAAAAGGAAAAAAAAGCTTAAAAGACAACATCATTAGTAATGTAGTATTAGTAGTCAAAAGTACTGACCTTGACAAGTTCCATTTCTAACATATCCAATAGGGCAAACACAGGAATAGCTTCCCAAAGCATTAACACAAACATCACCAATCAAACAGTTGTCTGTCCTTAGTGTACACTCATCAATATCATTGTTGCAGTTGACTCCCTCCCAGCCTATGTCACATACACAGCCTCTGACAGGATCACATGTCCCGTGCCCACTACACTGATAGGATTGATTGCAGTTGACACCATAGAAGGACTTCTCACAAGCTGAAATGTGTAGACCTTTCTTATTAAGTAAAAAGCTTGACAGAAAAAAAAAAAGCAATTTATTATCCTTGGATTTCAATGGAGTTAGCATGTAAATTACTATTCATTAATATTTTGTTTGGTTAAAACCACACAGTTACTTTGAACATTTCCAGAAAACAGTGCTTGCAAACATCATCATAAATGTGTATTTTTATAGCTATTATAAATTTTACATTTTAAACACAGCATTTATCATGGGATGATAGCATTAATAAATGACTTTTATAAGACATTAGAGAACACTTATTGCAAATGTAAATAATTCTTCAAATTGAATTTTAAAAGCTTTTTTTTTTCTTTCCCAATAAAATGAAGAAAAAAAAACAACTTCAGAACAAATGGAAAGAGTGTTTTTATTTTTGCCAATATATTTGACTATTAATGTACTAAAATAAATGCCAACCTGTACAAGAAGTTCTATCTGCTTCTAGTTTAAAACCAGCATAACATGAACAAGTAAATCTGCCATAAGTGTCTGTACAAATTTGACTACAGGGCTTCTTGGCAAGACTGCATTCATCTATATCTGAAGAGGAAGAGAGCTTTTTATTTTGTAATTGCAGTAAAGAATTCCAAATAATTTATTATCAATTTTGCAACATATAATATTGATCTTAAAAATATTCCTAAATTATTTTATGATGCTTACAAAAAGATAATATAAAGAAAAAGATGTATAAACCCTACATAAAACAAATTAAGAAATCAGAAATTACACTTAGTCTAATATATAAGAAAAGATCATATAAGAAATACATTTCTGATTGTTTTGTCATCTAATTTTGTATAATGCAAGAAAACTTATAATTGTATTTTATATTTACTTGTGCATGTTTTGTTATCTCCCTGAAGTGCAAACCCCACTTGACAATCACACCTTGCTGTACCATTGTTAACAAAACATAGCTGGGAACAATTCAGGGCTTGGCACAGCTCTACATTACTTGAATCTGTAAGTTATTTTAGGTTGAGCAATATTAACAAGCAACTACAAGTATTATTCAATAATATATATATATATATATATATATATATATATATATATATATATATATATATATATATATATATATATATATATATATATATATATATATATATATATATATATATATATAATGAATGTTTTTAATATGAAAGAATAAAATTACATTTGCAGTTAAATTTTGTTTTCTCTCTTTATCTTAGAAAGAATGCTTAGAATTATCGTAATAATGAAATGCTGAGCATTTTGTTAGTGGTGTGAAAATATGCACAAACATGTACATGCATGTTATAATATAAGACAAGTTAAGTTTGCCAAGTTTTTGAAGATCACAATAGATGTGAGCAACTCAAAATACAATATATTAGGGCCTTGAAGTTTTCAAAATTAGTACAAATCAATAAGCATCAAAAGAAAAAAAAATATTTTATCTTCAGCTTACTTTTTTCACAAACTCCACTTTGGAGAGTATATCCATTGAAACAATTACAAGAGTAACTTCCAATTGCATTGACACAAGTTTGTGAGCAGTCATCTATGTTCTCTTCACATTCATTGATATCTAGCACAGAAAAAAATCAAACAGCCAAAATATGGGGTCCAAATAGATCTAGTTTACAATTTTACCACTATTAATTCATAGAAATAGAAAACAATACAAATGTTACCATTACAAATGCTTGTGTTGAGTGTATTCAATCTGAAACCAATGTTACAGCTACAAATGTAAGATCCAACAGTGTTTTCACATCCTTGTGGACATGTCAAATTATCTTTACATTCATTGATGTCTAAGAAACAGAATGTCAGAAATAGTAAAAACAATCATCATTTTCTTTCTATGAAAATTTTAAAAGCCCATAAATTTAATTACATGTTAGTTTGATTAATACAAATATTTGTCTTATAAACTTCCAGATTGTCAGAGTAGACCATCCATGTTTTTTTTAAAGATAACTACAAGGTACAAAAATTAGTTTATGTTTTAAAAATCATGTAAATGAATTAATTTTATATTTTAAGTTGATCACCGTCAAATTTCATTAGTGTGTTTGAGAGACTTAAAACCTCTCTTCCAAAAGCACTGGACATTTCCTGCAGTTGTGCACAGTGATAATAATAATCTTTATTATCCATAAGGAATTTTGTCTTACAAATTGAGCATTACACACAAAAAATTATAACTATAGAAAACAAAATATACATTTTGTGAAATATTTTTATCAGATAGTTGAAATGTATTTAATGATTTGAATGCAAGGAGTTTTTGTGTCTGTTTGTCTTTGTAATGAGTGTCTCGTGATGGTAAAATGACAAAATCCTGACTCTAGGGTGCTTTTTATTTCTAAAATGTTTTTTCTTTCTTATGAATGTTTTTCACAAACAGATGCCCAAGTGTTGTTTTTTTTTACCATTAACTTTACTAGCAGCATGCACATATATCAACATACAGGTAAAGAACATGTGGCTTCACAGACTTGTCATGTTTTAAGTTGATAACATGTACTATTTAATCATTTAACACACGACATTTAACAAACAAAATTATAACTTAATATTATTGTTTCAAATGTCTAATAAGGGTAACAGATTACATTTTTCTATACAAATGAATACGAGAATCAGGGATTCAACATAATTAATTTCTACTAATGAACTTACAAAAAAAAAAAAAAAGTCACGTTGGTGTATCAGCTAACTGACAGTACCAACCCGCCACTCCCTCACTCTCGCGTTCTTCATTTCTAGACTAAATCTAATTGCTTTTAAGAACCAATCAACATATAGATCTAGACACAATGTGTTCCCCCACCTTTTCTGTTCCTCCCCCCCCCCCCTAACCATTACCTCCGTGACCCAACAGGACGGCTTAGCGTGACATCCGTGACCGCTCGTAAGCTAGTCAAGAGAGGGAAGAAAAAAAAAGGATACAAAATGCGTAACGCGATGGGTTAAATGCGTATTTGCGTACTGACGGTCATTTTTGGGAGATTTTGCGTAACGAATAAGCATTTTGCGTAACGGTAGGCAGGTCTGCTCACAGCTTAAATAGAATAAAATCTGCTAAATTTTAGAAACAATATAAAAAAATCCCAATCAATAGAGTAAAAAAAAGTTTGTAGTACTCCTTTTCAGACCTTGTGATCTATAGAGCAGATGATGTAAGTATCATCTAATTCTATGGCCAACAGTTAACAAGGGTGTCAGGTGGCCAGCACAACAACCAACCAACCACATTTACTTTCCCCAATTAATGTCAAGTAGGCCTACCCATATGATTAGGGTTGGGTGGATTCAGAGGCGTCCTAAAAATCCAGTTCAGAAGTAAGTTCAAACACCAGCCTTTACTGAGATTTGAACCCAAAACCTCTTGGTTCAGAAGCCAAGCACATTAAAACTCAGCTACCACACTACTCAATTATAAAATGTCTAATAGATCTAATGAAAATTGCAATTTAAAAATTAATCTGCTATCATATTATCTAGACCTAGATCTTGGAGTATCCTGTCTAGTCTCTACTCTAGATTTTTTTTACTAGATCTAGAATCATTTAGATTACATTTCTACGACTAGACCAGACTTGAGACTAGTAATATTGTAATATTTAATTATGAGTATGAGGCTAGTAGTAGTACAACTACTCACGCACTCACGGTACTAGTACTGGTAAGTAGTACTACTACTAGTTACTAGATCTACTTAATACTTAGACTTAGTATTTAGTTTATTTAGACCAGATGACTATAGAGTCTAGTAATAGTAATAGATCAGATGATCTAACTAGTCTACATCTACCAGATTCATTTAAAATTTATTACCGAAATCGTCAGTAATTCGTCAGTTAATTGCCGTCAGTGGCGTCTGTTAGAATCTGTTTACTAATCTCAATTGCAAGAGAATCAACAGAATCATCTAGACTTGATATGGGAATTTGAAATCTATCAATTTTCCCTGAATTTCTATGACAAACATTGAGTGTTGCCATTTCTTTTATTTTTAGATCTAAATATTAATGTCACTGTTTTTGTTTACAATGAATCATGAAAGGAATCTACCTAGGAGTAGGAGACTAGGTCTATTCGTAATTTCAAAACAAATGAGTTGACTGTATGTAAGCTTAAAAAGTTTTTTTCTTTTTAAAAGCCACGAAATTAAACTAAATTATCAGTTACCAAGGATATTTTTCAATACATCAATAGGTTTTATTTAATTTAAAGATTAAACGTATTTTAATATCCCGAATTTCATTTTCTTTGTCAGTTTTCTGTAGATCTATTCTTCTTACATAGATTCTAGATGTATGGCGCAACTAGATCTAAATCCTCCCCACCCCCATTTTTTTTTCCGCGGAAACGCTTCAAAGACCAGGTTAGGCGTCAACTTTCCTTGGCTGACAGAAGAGAGCACCTGGTTGCATGCGGCCTCAGAACGAGACAGCTGGAGGTCACTTACGAAGGCAGCGGGATACACATTTTAAAACCAAAAGAAAATCTGCTGTGCCCTGTCGAGGACAAACGCAGACGGCGAAAAGAAAATCTAAATCGACCATCTGCGGACAATGGTTATGCTTTGCCTGGATGTGGCAAAATATGGGAAATACTGCATTCCTCACTGATCTTCGGACTCTAAGACTAGCCTTATTATTATTAGCAGGATGTCCATAGAGTGGCCTTTTTTCCTTGTGCAGCCAGCTTTGCTTTGGACGACCCTTTCTTCAGTGCCTCTCGACTTTCGACCCATAAAAAATGTTTTGGATCTACCTTTGAGCTGCTAAATGTAAAGAAAGGATCCTGTTTTGAAAATTTAGATTTCACCAATGCCCATTGTCCTTTTCTTTTTAAAGCTATATTATAGGCAGCATTACTTAGGGAATTAAGGTGCCCTTACTACCAAGGCATCAGCATGCCTACTTTTCAATGTTTACCTGCAAGTGTTTTATATTGTTACGAATCTCGCTATCCAGGCTTTCTTCAAACTGCACCACACGACACAACGAACTTAAAGAACCTGACAACTCAGGGCTCCAAAGTAACAGTAGCAATTTAATTTCAAATACAATACAACACTCTACAGTTGGCAACAATATTACACAAACTGTCCAAAAACCTAGCCTTGCTCCGCCTGAATTCACACACCGTACTGTTTCTAACTTCGCCTCGTACTGGTCACATTGCGAGGTAACGTGAAGTCCAGTCTTTCTGACACACTCGCTCTTATATACTGTCTCTACTGGCCTTCTAGAATCGGATGGAACGTTCTTGACCACTCAGAATGATCACAATCGCCGTGACTTGCGTGCGTAATATTTACACACAGGTCGTTGCCGAACTAGCATGTACTGTCACTGGTCACAGTTGACCGCTCGTCCTGCGCTGGACTGGGGCGATTTGCGTCGGCTGACTACACACACACCACTACCCCCATCTGTTCCACCACCAGGTTTATAACAATATGCTTGTGAGTCTTGGACACTGACTGCAGAGCTAGAGAGGAGGATCCTAGCAATGGAATTGAGCTGCTACAGAAGGATCCTAGGTATCACATTTAAAACCGCATCACAAAGATATTAGAGGCAGGGCTACTGCAGCGATTAGACCCCATGATGACCTGCTATCATAAAAAAACTTGAGCTAAAAATCTATTGCTATATTACAAAGTCTTCGAGGCTCGCTAAGACCTTCCTTCAGGGAACAGTACCAGGAAAAAGAAGAAGAGGCAGAAAGAAAGTGATGGAAAGATAAAGTACATAAAAGAATAGATGGGCCTGCCATTGAAAGAGGTTCTAACTAAGGTAAAAGACTAGTGGAAAGGAGAAAGATGGTGAACAAATCTTGCATGGTGCCCAGGGAACCTTAAATTGTGCTTAAGCAGGTATGATTGGCAGTTTCATAATGGTGGATTAATTCAAGTCTTGTCATCTATTTAAGAAAAATGAAACAACATAATGAGTTAAATATTTTGTATTTTATTCTCTATACCCATAACTGTTACATATGATCACTTACAATACATCAAACACACATTAAGATAAATAGACCACACAGTCCATGTTTTCTATGCTACTAACATTTGAGAAACAAATGACATCCCTATTTTGAAAGTCATTGTTAGTCCCATTTCATTCAGAGATTAAATACACATGTACTCTGCACCAGGTGTTTTTAGCAATGAACTTATAAACATGTTTCTTGAATCTTAGCCACATTAAAATCAAATTAAGCATTATGCTCAGTCATTAAATAAAACATTATGTAGCACTGTCAGATGTTGATTACAATTAAGAACATACACAATAAAAAAAAAAGAGCAAAGTAAAAATGAAATGCTCTAAATCTTCTATTATGACTGGGATACTTTTTAGATTTCTAGCACTCCATAAAACACTCTAAGTGCAAGGTGGAGTACATTGGAAGTCAATGAAGGATGAGAAATTTTTACCAACAGCATAGAACCAATGTCTTGCATACCCCACCAACAAGAGACAATGTTGATATAGATATCACAAAACAACATCAACATGTTAAGACAAACACTAACACACAAATATTATGTGAGTACATGACATCAATAAAGTAGTACAAATATTTTGAACTTTCAAAGACTAGGTGATCATTCACTTTTGATTTCATTTTTCAAAACAGACAAGTTCAATTTTTTTTTGTGGCAAAAACAAAATGGTTAAATGTCTCCACCAGATAAAAAAAATCAATTGATAAACCTTCAACAGCCTAAAAAATATAATTAATTAATGAAACTGTACATAAGTAAGTTTTGAAGTACTAATACAATACTTTAGGGGGACCATCACCAGTTGAAACAAATATCAAACCCATTAAATCTTACATTCTGATTAGTATAAGCAAATAGTATTTGAAAGAGATTAATAGAACTGCTCTAAAAAAGTAAAGTTATTGACACAGTGCAGCATAGAAATCAAGAACCAAAGACTAAATCAAAAGCAGACAATGGATTGATGCACTAAACTAGCAGTAAACAGCTTGTTTATCAATGTTTTTGATTTATTTTAAAATTTTAGCTTTAATTCCAAAACTCTGCCTTAAAAGTTTAATTGTGTCTACCATGCTAATATCATTTCCTCTGAGTGTCTATAAATCTTTGCAGAAGTAACATCAAATGGGTTTGAGTATAAATATAACTATTACCAAGGAAAAAAATTCTGATCAACAGATTTAACTTGTGCTAATTTAAAATAAAAATTGGTTCGAATACATAAAAATCACACAAAAAATGATTAAGTTGTAATTTCATATTAGTTCTTAGTACATGTATGTAAATACATAAGTAAGAACTAAAAAAATGTGGGTTGAAATCTACGTATGTATGCACTAGAACTTTATACCCTGAACATGTAGAAAATAAAAACAAAAACAACTCATAACATAACAAAAAGATTGTATGTCATAAATATAAATATCTGATAACCTCTTAAAATGTAATCAATTCATCTGAGGTGAAACAACAGTCAACAATCTTTAATTGAAATGATTTTCAGTTTCTGTGTCAAATTAAAATTATGTGATGCATTCAAAAGTTGCTAACATAAATAATTCTATTCAATATAACTGTAACTATATTTACAAAAAATACAATTTTTTTCATATAGGTTTTTAAATTTAAAATTATTTTTATATCATGACATTTTTATTTTGATTCATCAGAAATTAGCTAAAATGTGCTACTGATTTCAACTACCAGTGTTTGTATGTAAAATGCCACTAAATATTTTGATTGCACCAAATAGTAACACTTTGGAAAACAAACATTTGACTAAACAATTGAATTAACAAATAAACATTGTAATATGGCATAAAAAGTTGAGTGTCGAGAGATTTTAAACAAGCCTTAACAAGATTTTAAAATAAAGAAATGCAATACATGAATGAGAGTCTAGTAGTCAATCTAAGGAAGTCATAGTTTTCAAACACATTACATAAAACTAGTAACAATTTGGACAATGATACCATCTAACAAATTTTTTTTTTGTTTTTTAAATAAGATTTAATAATGACATGAGAAAGGGACCAGCAACATGGAAAGTTGTCTGGAACTCCATGTAGTCAAAAATGCTATAAAAAAACTAACCATATTATCCATATGAACATTTTAAAATTGTGCATAAAATGGCTAGTTTGCCAGGGTCACTAACACTAATGGTACGTTCACTAGATGAAATAAAGCCAGCTTTAGAATTGAAGAAGGAAATGGTGGAACATAACAGGAATGTTGAATCATCACAACCAAGTGAGCAAACAATCATTTGGTAGCTAATTAAGTTTTGAGAATCATTGCAAAAAGAAAGTTGGCAGGCGTGTGCTTTGTAAATGACCTGGCATTATAACATCAAATCATTCATAAAATTAAAAAACAAAATATACTTATTAAATGATAATAATGCTGATAAATATTTTATTCAAAAGCAAACTTTCGACAAATATTGAACAAATTAATGAATTAAAAATTTTGATATCACATATTGAAATAAAAAGGTCAAATAGCCTTTGCTATCCAAAAAAAATCCAACATAGTAATCTTTTTTTCTTTTTTAGAATGACAAAAGCATTTTATAATTTTATTTTGAAATTTTATGAGCTCAAAATCACTTAGTTATTGTAATACAACTTACAACTAATAACATGTAATATGGCTGCCTGGTCGTGCGGTTTGCACGCTGGACTGTCGTTTGGATTTATCGATGGTCCCGGGTTCAAACCCTGCCCACTCCCATCCCCCGTCGTCCTGCGGGAGATTTGGACTAGGAAGTAAACTATCTTCAACTCTGAAAGAACATCCGAAATATGTAAAACATTTTTTTTTACATGAGGTGGGTCTATGGTTAATTATGTGTTTATGAGATTTAGTTGGTATCAGATTCAACTTGTAAACAAGTTTAAACCCTGACTGTAATGGCAGAATATTATGATATGAACAACTAATAACAAAGAAAAAAAAAGATTAATTTACACAATTTAGTCAGCCTTGAACTTGAGGCTATGCTTTATTCGTCTTGGGAGGTGTCAAATAGTCTTTATCATCTAAATCATCTGGGTCAACCTCATGATCACTTTCCTCAGTACTAAGTCTATCAAAGCCTTTATGAGAATTCCAAGTAAAGCCTTTAAGGTTAAAAACCTTTCCCTTCTTTCCATGTCCATAACATTTAAATTTTCCTAATGAAAAAAAAAAAGAAAGAACAAATATTAAATTGTAGAAAACATCCAAATTTTAACAAAAAGAATTTAAAAAATTAAATGCCTGTTATGTTGTAAAGGTTTTTAAATGACCTGAATATATTATAAACCGCCCAATAATTTTTATTTCATTTTAGAGTATTGATCATTAAACTAGAGGAAAGGATTAAAAATTCTGTAATTTAATAATATAAAAAATGTTTTAAATTTCATTCAATCTAGCTAAAAACTAAAACTAAAAAAAAATGTATAACACCAGACTGATGTGCCCTGACTAGAAGTAGCAACAATATGACTGGTACCACAAGTAAGATGCCAATTGATGACAGAGGGAGAGACATCACTGCTATCTTTGATAGCCTCAGACAACTCTGTGGTATTGGTTTCACTCTGGTCCAATGGATTGCTGACAGTAACTGGCTCTGAGTACTTTCCTCAACTGTGGCATAAAATTGAATAAAGTTAAGGCATTGTAGCTTTTCCTAAGATGTCTACACAAATTACTTTTCACCTTATGAAACTAGGAAATTTCTTGAAAAATCTACACAGCTATTTGTAAACTTCAGTTGAGCCGAAGCAAAGTCTAAGTTATTTTACTTCTACCATTTTCTTTGCTCTAATAAAGAGTAAGCTAGTAGTTCACAATGACCACTCAACACAATAAATTCAATTATTGAAAAGATTTTCTTTCTGTATTACAATCATTGCTTGCACTTCTAATCGGATTCAATTTGCTTTTACATGTCTCTAAGGAAAGTGATAAAATTATAGACAATAAAAGAGTCCAGGACGTTTCATTCAGAGAGTAGTACAGATCACAAGTACATATTTAGATTAATACTGATGCAAACTTTTTAACAGCCAATTATAAACTAATAACAGACTTTACAAATGAACATTCACATCAACATTCATTACCAGGTGAATGTGAAAGCAATCTTCCTTATTTACCTTTGTTATGCTGTGAACTTGACTGTACTGTAACAGGTCTGCTAAACTTCCAAACACTTTCAGGGTCCAATTCCCCTACATAGATGCTACGTGTTACTGGATCTGCTGCTACATAATGTGGGTTTCGCATGTTCTGAAAGATTGTGGAGATTTTAATGTAGTTTCCCACGAGGTCAATACATTCAAAACATTTTTACTTTGTAAAAGTTGAATAAGAATAAATAAATAAAACATAACTTTGATAAATTATGTTACAATGAGAGAGATTAGCTATTTGTAGTTAAACTAAGCTGAGTTTTGTTGTCACATGAAATAGAACTTTACATCTGGTACATTCCACATTTCCAACAAATCTCCAGTATTTATGTCTGATGTGAAACCCTGGACAGTTGTATCAATGGGGCCATCAAAAGCAGGACCATTCACAGCATACAGTAAACCTCCTATAGAACAAAAAATGAGCTGTTTGATAATGCAGCAAACTACTGACCAAAATCTACAATAAAATATTAATGGTGATATTGTCACATTTTTCTTTGTTTACAAAATAATGAAGTCTCATCTTCTATTAGCTATGTACCAGTAGAAACATAGTTTGAACTTTATAAAATGCTGATAAGGGGAAAAACCAACCAAGCTAAGCACATTTATGTAACCTAATTTATTTAGCTTAAAATCTTTATTTTGCTTAATATTTTTTTTAAGTTCTGGATGTTCCTTCAGAACTAAACATAACTATGTTCTAACCCAAACCTCCTGCAGGATGACAGGGGATGGCAGTGTTCAAACTCAAAACAATCCTGATGAGTTCGAAGGGCATACCACAAAATGTGGCTATTGAATACAATTCATATGGTATCTGGTTTTATAGTTTTAAATTGTTATCATGAAACATGACTTGAAAATCATGCACATCAAACTAATAATCAGATATATATTTAGGAAGTTACCTGCACCAAACTGAACATTCCTTTTCCCAAAGGACATCAAAAAAGTTCCATCTTTGGAAAATTTCAGAACTCTGCTATTACAGTACCTGTTTTACAAAAAGTAGGCTTGTAATAAAACAATCAAGATTTGATTATTTTTACATAATTCAAAATTCAAATTTAAAATATATTTTTTAATGCCTAATCAGTATCAATGGACTCATTTATTTAAAGCAATATTTGCTGACACAATATATAATTACAATTAATTGCAAAGCCTAGTATTACCCATCAGATACAAAAAACTCTCCAGACATAAAAACAGCTACATCAGTAGGTTTACAAAAAAGATTTGTATCTTCACCATGTTGGAACTTCTGTCCTAGTGTCATTTTTGGTACAGTCTGACCTGGTGGTATTTTAAAAACCTAAAGAGAAACAAAATTATATTAATTTGTAGACCAAAAGAAAGTACAGTAGTGAAGGAAATCAATCTTACATAACTAAAACAAATTAATTATTTTGTTACATTTTTTTCATCTGATATCAAGTGCTATAATATTCAGTGTTAGAATTCTTGTGTTTTTTTTAAAGCTTTTATGTTGTCAATAAGATCAATTCAATTTGTTTAACACATGTTGAGAAGAACAACAAAGAAATGTTTTACCTGATGCATTGCTACATCTGTTAACCAAATATTTCCTTGATGGTCCGCTGTAATACCATGAGGCATAAAATACCTGAAAATAATACAAGTTGGGTTGCAGTCATCATTCAGGTTATTGAAACAAAGTTTACAATATTTAAAAAAAAAGGCAAATTTTCAAATCTGTGATGTTTCTTTAATATCTGATTAGTCTCATACATATTATAACATATTCCCCTTATTAATTATTTGTTTTAACTCTCTCTTAATCAAGGATATTAATAAACAGGTAAACCTTGGAAATCTTTTTGATAACTTTCATAGCAAAGTTTATGAAACAATATTAGGAATCAGCCTGCCATCTTTGTAAGCTAATGTTTTTTATGGAAGATAATACAATTACATTCTCTGGTATTACTCATTGGTTTGGTGTGCAAATTATTTTATTGAAAAAAAAGTGATTACACTTCACATATCCTTTCATTTTAATCAATAAATGAATTTAAATCTTGTACATTTTTTTATACAATGCTATCTACTCATTATATCCCTTCTCAATGATCTATATTAATTTCAAAAAGAAAGAAGGACATGGTGCACTAGGGATTTATATTTGGATAATGTTTGTGACTAATGAATGAGTTTCATCCTAAGCTGCATCCTTTAATGTACATGTCTTAATACTAAATTGTGGGATGTGTGGCTCTATGGCATAAACCCCTTGGATAGCTAACTAAAGGGGCTTGATTAGAATTTTAAATCTGAGAATTGACTCAATCTGAATTTTGTTTACAAAGCACCTGCTTGATCTGAAATATGATCCTAGAACTTGATCCTAAAATGTGATTTCTAGAGCTTCCTAAGCCTCTAATCTTTATGTATTGAAATTTTTCTAATGTGAAAGACAATGTTTGTTTGTTTTTATTTAATCTGACAAAATGAAACAAAAAAAAGGGAAAACTAGACATGTTAAAGTCTCAATTATAAAATTATAATGGCAGGATAAATTGTTGATAGGATGGCTGTTAAAAATGTATTTGCTATTGTGAATTGCTAGATTGCAAGCATATATAGCCCCCCACCCCCTAAGACTGCATAACATTCTAATCTCTAGCTTGTTATCTTAAAAGAAACTGTTCTTTAAATCATAAGCAGATAAAAATACTTTACCAGCACTGCCTCATCAGCAATTTAAAGCCCTCTGGGCAAGTGCCTGGAACAGGAAGGTGAAGGATATTGCTTCCCACTCCCCAGATGATAGCAGAAGAATCCACATCTTTGTAGGGTACTTCTTCTGTCAACAGTTCCCATAAGACAACACCATAAGACCTGTAATTTAAAGAGTAATATGACACTTAAGTAAATTCTTACAAGATTCTTTGAAAAAAACTTATGACAAGTTTCTTGATATGAGACAGTGACTAAGGTTAATGGCTTAAAACCATTTCTTTATCACTGCACTTAGTTAAAATATGTGAGTCTTTGTTGTTGTTTTTTTAAATTATAGAGCAATTATATTTATGAGCTTTGTCAGATCAAAAAAAAAACACAATCTAATAAAATACACAGAAAGTCACATTTCCCCATATGAATTTTTAAAAAGTGCTCTTCTTCCCTAGTGCCATTACAGCAAAGAACGAGTTGCCTAATCAACAAGGAAAACCAATAACTTAGCAAAGTAAGTCTTTAATGAACATGTAAAGCTTAACATATGGATATTTGTAAGATGTAAATATTCATAAAAACTTTTCTAGTAAGATCAAAAGCAAAATATGTTTGATGTTAGTGTAAATTGATAAGAATATGAGTTGGATGCTAGTGTAAATTGATTAGAATTTTAGTTGGATTCTAGTGTAAGTTGGTGAAACTATTCTGTTTTTGTATTGATAATTGTTCATAAAAAGATGATCTATAAATTAGACATGGATTTGATGTACAAATATCCAATAATCTTTTAACTAATATGAATTTAAAAATCAGTAAATATAAAATTCTTTAGTTACTATATAGTAAACCTTGTTTGCATAAAAGTATAACATATGAAAAGGATTTCAGATATTCTAGGAAGCAAGTCTTCCATTACTGGAAGGGAAAAACATTCTCTTTTAAGTGCCTTGCTGAGAGGACAAGGATCTAAACAGATACGGAGTTTCCCAGATTTTTTAGTTGCAATCACATTCAACTGACCCAGTCAGTAAGTTTATCAACAGGCACAATGATTCCTTTTTCTGTTAGCAGTTCTAACTCAGACTTTACTTTAGCCTGCATAGCTAAAGGTACATGACCAGATGGACATGTAACTGGTGTTATGACAGGATTCACTTCTAAGTGTACAACACCAGGTAATTCACCCTGCTGATCATCTAATACATCAGAGAACTGTTCAACTATTTTTGTCGATAACCTTGGTAGAGGCTTATCAACACTTTCAAAAGTATGATAGTTTATTGTAATTAGTCCCATTTTTTCTGACGTTTTCTTCCCTAACAGGGGAGTTAAGTCATCTTTCACAACCACGAAATCAACATGATATCTCTTGTTGGTCTTTGGATTTTGTACTACGAGTTGTACCTTTCCACTTGAGTCAATCTGACACACAATCTTCTCACCAGCTATGATCATTTCAGCTTTTATGATCTTATTGTTTGTTCCACCTTGTACAGCAAGCACAGCCTCATCACTAGAAGATAATGAATAACAATCATCACTGTCCTCCTGTACACATTGCAGTTTCTTTTGGTTGCATTGAATGCCAAAACAATTTTTTTGTTTACAGATATTACATATTTTACCCCATGCAGGACACAGTTCCTTTTTAAATGGGTGATTTTGTCCACAAAATTTACATTTGCGCTGTTTATGAGCAGCATTCTGTTGTAGAATATTTTTGCGAGACAAAACAGCGAACGCCTCATCCTGAGGAGGTGAGGCATCAGATGTACCTGTTTCTAGTACCTTTAGTTGCAAGTCAGCAGCTTCATTTGCCTTGCAGATTTCTATACAAGTCTTGGGTGTTAGTTTATGTTCTTGTAAGAGTTCTTTCTTTGTCCTTGTGTCTCTGATGCCAACAACTACCATTCAGTCTCTTATTAATGACTCTTCCATATGGTTGCAAAAATTGCAAATTGCTCAAATACACATATTATGTCTTGAACATTGTGCTTTGGTTTAAAGGTGATGCTGTTGTATACTGCCAATGCCTCTGGGCCAATAGTGTGCAAGAACAGTGCTTTGGCATACTCTTCATCTATATCGTTTATTCTCTCTATAGTGCAATAGTTCAGCCACATTTGCTTGAAAAGCTTCCATTCCTCACACCCTTTCTTCACACTTAAAGGAGGTGGAGGGTTAATTCTTGGTTTAAAGATAGTTTTACTTACAGCTTGCATTTTAGAACTTTTAGAAAGCTGCCTCCATGTTAAATACACTAAAAATACTGATGTTTAAAATTTACACTCCATTTTTATTAACATGAAACAAGGAGAGAACAACCAGCAGAGACTAATACACAGTGAATACACACAACTGACATACTTAAGAGTAAACCGTGAACATACTGAACAATAGAACAAGGTAGACTACAAGAAAACAAACAAACACACACACAACATACATAAACATAAATACACATATAAATGTAACAATGGCTACAATGTTGTAAGCCATAATAAAGCAGTGTAAAAAAGATTATATGACAATGAATTATTTTCTAAACTAAAGTATTTCAGAACAAAACCAGTGTAAGTGTGTGTATATTATAATATAGCAGTAAATTGCGCCTGTTTATGTTTCTATACTAGCATTAGCAAAACAAAGACTTACCAAGTATAGCATTGGTTTCATTCAACTGAAAGGCTATGTTTGCATTCTCATGGAGCCCAAACATTTCTGGCTCATCTAAAAGTGGTAGAGATTCAATGTAAGCCTTGACAGTAGCCAATGTTTTCACAAGAGGTGGATAGTTAATACCTTTAAAAATAGTTAAAATTAAAAAATTACCTTCCATGGCACATACAGGAGATTTAATAATAAACAACAATTTTTTTTTTTAAAGACTTTCTTTCTTATGGGGCTGATGACTTCTTGTAAGAGCAATTACTTTGCTCTTAATTACTGATAATAAATCTTTTAAAAAGGAACAATTTTTACCCGCCCCAAGGCGCACCCCACCCCCCATACCTGAAAAATCCTTGTTAAGCACATGCATAAATCTAGTCAAGGTTAAGAAGTTACTCATCAGGGAACTCTTGTATGCTGATGATGCAGCTATTGTGACTGATTCTGATATTCAGCTACAGTCTCTGGTTGACAAACTATCTGCTGCTTGCCAGAAGTTCGGCTTAAACATCAGTCAAAGCAAAACTAAGATACTTGTCCAAAACACAAACACTGCACCTCAAGTAAGCATTAATGGCCAACCACTAGAAATAGTTGATCACTTTTGTTACCTTGGCTTCATCATATCCAGCAACACTCTACTGGATAAAGACATTAATAACAGGATAGCCAAGGCAATGGCCACCATGTCACGGTTGCAGAAAAGAGTCTGGGACAACATATTGCTGACTAACAGTACTAAAAAGCCCTAATCTACCGGACCTGTGTGTTGAGCACCTTGCTGTATGGAAGTGAAACATGGTCAACCTACTCATGGTCTAAGGCACATCTTTAAAATAAGGTGGCAAGATAAGATAACCAATGAAAAAGTGCTACGAAGAGCAGGGTGCCAGGACATCCGCTCTGTTATCAGCAGCAGACGCCTTGGCTGGCTTGGCTATGTTCGTAGAATGCCAGTAGGTCGACTTCCACAGGACATTCTGTATGGCGATCTAATAGAAGGCAGGAGAGCCGCTGGTCACCCAGTTTTACATTATACGGATGTATGCAAACGCGACATGAAGCTCTTCAAAATTGACACTAGCAGCTGGGAAGAGGTGGCACTGGATAGATCCACACGGAGAGAGCATAAAGGAAGGGTCACAGATTGCAGATGTCATACACAACAGAAGCAGAAAGAAGGGTGAAAATGCAACAGCGCATGGTGATTACATATGCCCAACCTGCAATCGCAGGTGTGTATCAAGGATTGGCCTCTTTAGTCACACAGGAAGTTGCAAAGGGAAAAGATCGTCTCTCTAGACGTAAAATGCCACAGGAAATCTAGTCAGAATATATAAAACTCAAGTTTGGTGATACAGACAGACATGGCAAAATTAAAAAAGAGTAACCTAGACTAGCATTTAATAGATCTAGATCTATGATCTACAAGGTTCTAGTTTGCAAAATATTCTATTAATTGAACTCTTTGATGGATGGCTGCCTGGTCATGTGGTTTGCACGCTGGACTGTCGTTCAGACTTATCGATGGTCTCAGGTTCAAACCCTGCCCACTCCCATCTGCCGTCGTCCTGCGGGAGGTTTGGACTAGGAAGTAATTATCTTCAACTCTGAAGGAACATCCGAAACATGTAAAACATTTTACAAACAAACATGAATATATGCAGGAATACTTTGCTGATGTATGTGTATTCAGGATATAGATTATCTAGACCTCCAGACCAAATTTAATTGTAAGATATTTATATTTTGAAAAATATAAAGGTCAAACCAGAGTTTTCAAGTGCGCCAATTAGCTGATTATTCTTTTCCCCAAGTTATACTTAAATGGTCAAATTTGTACGAAAATTGTTAAAGCAGTTTTCAAGATCTGTGTCCACCCAAGTATTTGTTTTTTTGCCCTATGAAGAATTTGCAAGCTGATAATTATGAACTTAAAACTTTCTCACCCTGACAAACACAACCAAATCAGTCTTATTCAGATCTACTTTTACTATGTTAAATCTTTGCTCAAGTTGCATAGGATTCTGAAGTCAGATTAGAATGGATTTATTCTAATTTGTTATAACAACTTCAATTCTATTAGATTACATCCCTCTCTATGACACGCATCTTACACAGGAATATAAACTTGATCAGTTTTTGCCTTTCTAAGCCCTGCATCATTTCTACAATCTATATAAAATGTTGATGTGCCAAAAACTATTGACTATAACAGTACCTTATCCTAATCGAATCCCTTTACAAAATGTTAGTAGAATATTTTTCTAACTTACTGATGAGAAAGCAATTTGGAATATTTGTATTTTACATTAAAATATGTTGATCTGTGTTAAGGACAATGTGTTTGTACTGACTGAAGTAATACTTGTACGAAGACTAAGATGCTACTTTTGAAGGTTGGATCACAGATATGGTGTATAAAAGGAAAGTCACTACTGGTAAAAAAGGAAACCGGTCCATAATTTAGTTCTAGTTTGCAATCTGCTAATACACATTGACATATGCATCATATAAATTGAATAGGACATAACTTCAAAACATACTTTATTTTGATTATACATTACAATTACCTGATTCCGAGTATTTATATTTTGGTTTTTAGGTTTCAGGTTTGAAAAGTAAATTGACCTTAAGACATCTTTCATCTTGAGCATCTGTAAAAGAAGTTTTTAAAAATTCCATTAATTGTGTTTTATACTGAAAAAAACAACAACACATAAATATCAGCAATATT
Source organism: Biomphalaria glabrata (assembly GCF_947242115.1). NCBI lineage: Eukaryota > Metazoa > Mollusca > Gastropoda > Planorbidae > Biomphalaria > Biomphalaria glabrata. Next base: position 284,759 of record NC_074719.1, read on the forward strand.
GATAAATTTGGAAATTATTGAATATTAATAAACTGTTAAGTCTTTGATGGATGCGTACAGGGGCGGACTGGAAGTCAAAACCGGCCCAGGCATTTCTATGCAATCCGGCCCCCAACATGCCATATGAGGGAGATCGAATTATACATCTCCTCAAAATCATTATGCTAAGTTTGATAAGCTGACAAATAAGGTTGTAGTGTAACTGAGTTGATTTTCTGCGTGCGTCCAGCATGTCAGAAGGTCATGCCCAGTGTGTGTGTTTTATGTCCAGTGTGTATGTGTGTATAGACTGCATCAGTGTTATGCGAGACGTGCTGGTTTCATTCACTGTTTACTGTGGTCTAATTTTGTGGAATAAAGCCATGTTATTGGTATTCTGGTCGTTATCATTTCATTTCAACGGTGTTGAATGTTTCTAATTACACTCTAAGAGTTGTAGCTTCATGACCTTCTTTTTCCTTTTGGGAGTATAGTATCTTGAGCACATCAAAATAACTGAATCTCATTTTTGTTAGAGCATCCTTTCTTGATGACCACATTGTAGGACAAAACTTTTCAAAGTGTAATAGAGACTTTACTCTCCATATTAGATTTAAGACACCCCATCTTGCTATGTTGTGAGCATAAAATACATACGCATTTTTTTACCAAGAATAGACAGCAGCAACTTCTTGAACACAGCTGACGGAATCATTCAAGATCAAGCTTAAGTTGTTGTTAACGCACATTGTGATTAGGCTAGTCACCATTTAGATAAGCGGGATGAAAGCAGCTCCTTAGGCATACATACAAAATTGAGGATATTTGGATAGCTTTTTTCAAAAATCATCTTTTAATTTTTTTTTCCCTTTTAGTGGGCTTTGGTTGTTAGTCATTGACACAAGCGCAATGAATGACTTGCAGCTATGGGCCCCTATTGGTCGTGGGCCCAGGTTCATTAAACCGTTTCACGTCATGGATGCTACGCCACTGTGTATACAGATGTAGGCTATTACATTATTTCGGAAAATGCATTACACAAGTAGCCCTTTAATACGCTTAGACAATCATGATGCTCTGATTGTTTTGTTTTTTTTTATAAAAGAGTATTATATAATCTTTTTACAATTTACTACGAGTCTTGGTGGCATTCATGCTTCCCTTCCACTGCCCCTACTGGCCCAATTGGGTTCCGGCCCACCGGGCATTTGCCTGAATGCCTATATAGCCAGTCCGCCCCTGGATGTGTATAGTTTTAAAATTGTAGTGGTATTTTATTTTAAAATTATTTTTTTTTGTTGCGTTTAAGAAAATGTGATAATCATTCTTACTTCTTATAAATAATTAAATGTGGGCCATCTTTGGTCTAATGACAAAAAAAGTTTGGTCTAGCTGGTATATAGTTGCTGATAAAATACTTTTCTCTCTAAACTCATTTTAGAAAGACAGGCCCATTTCTGTTACTTCTTTTATCCAGCTAGGTGCTTAAAGCCTGATATATTGTAAGTCTATCTGCTGAGCAAAATCCATATAGAAAGTCTATAATCATGTTTGATATAGCATGCACTGTTATGTCATTATCACAAGTATAATCAAATTTTAAAAGAAAGAAGACAGTGTAAATATTTTAAAATAATATATTCTTTGTTTACACATACAGATAAGCATATGGCATGCATAAATCTAGACAGAATATATTAAATTCTAGTTTGGTGATACAGACACAGACATGGCTACATTAAAAAAGAGTAGCCCAGAGTAGAGTAATGGATCTAGATCTATGATCAACAAGGTTCTAGTTTGCAAAATGTTCTTGATTAGTAGATCTAGACTTATAATCTTATTGGAAGGAATATATGTTACTGTATGTAAAATTGCTTTCTGTTTTAGTACGTATCTGCATTTTTCAAATTTGTTGAAACAGGCCAGAATCTAGCTAGATTAATCTAGAAATCTAGATGTATTCTTTGCGCTAATATGTCTAGTTTTTAGCAGGTTCATCAGCTTATGAACTATCAGATTCAGATCAAAAATCTAGATCTAGAATAATCTAGATCTAACAGTACTACTAGTTACTAAGACTAAGTTAGTAGTATAAGTATTAGACCAGTCACCAGTTATTAGAGTTAGACTATTAATTAAAGTATTAGATCTAGATCTACTACTCATTAGTCATGATTAGTCATTAGTTTAGTAACACTGACACTAAAACTAGTAAAACTATCACAATGAACAGTTAAAACAAATCACTGTTATCTGAATCAATAAGGTCTTTTACATGTTGATCTGAATATAATTTAGATCTACAAGTTTTAGAGGATCGACCCATTTCCAAACATAAACAACAACAAAAAAAAAGACGACTTTCTGTAATATTAAAATCACGTTGAAGGAAGTAAACCGTGAACTCTTCTGCAAGCGGAAATCACGTAGATTTAGAATATAAGCATTTAAAATCATTAACCAAGAATAGGAACGAAACAATGCACCGACGACAATGTTGACGCTTAATCGGCTTTTACAAAAATGACCGACGCTATTATCGTCGCTTGGGAGATAAAGAGCTAGATCTAGAATCTAGATCTATAATTCTATATAGACTAGACCAGCGGTTCTCAACCTTTTTAGCTCCTCGACCCCCTAATCCAATTTTAAACTAGACGGCGACCCCAACCATACAATCTTTTTCGTTCATTGGCTGAGGTAAATGTGATTTACCTGATTAGATCATCTCCATATAAATATTTCATTCCGCAATGGCGTTACGATGCAATTAATCGACAGTAATTTCGGTTGTTGAAAAAGTATACTGCAACAACGAAGATGTGGTCCGCAACAAACATTTTCAAATAACAATTATAAAAGAGAAAAGAAAGAAGTAACTACCAATAAAAATCACGTCTACTTTCATTGATGATACATTCACTTAAGTGTCATTCGTATCTCCTGGCTATTTGTCAGTGTTCTTAGATCTATCTCTATTACTCCCACTTTTTATGTTATTGATACTTGACGATCGTTTCATAATTTGTCCAGTAATAATATAATCTGAATGATTTTCCAAACCAACGTCATCTAAAAGTATAAATGTATTTCGACTATAGAACACATATGCTTGTTACAACACGTTAGAGCAGGGGTTCTCAACCTGTGGGTCGCCACCCCCTTGGGGGTCGATTGACCATTTGCCAGGGGTCGCCTAAGACCATCGAAAATATGGATTGTTATTGTCTACTCTACTATTGCTGTATGTGTGTGTGTGTGGGGGGGGTCGCGGCAGAGTGGGGGATTGTAAAAAGGGGTCGCCGAACTTAAAAGGTTGAGAACCGCTGCGTTAGAGACACACAGAAATATATTTAAAAAAAAAAACAACTTCCGATGAAAATAGCCCCCCACCCAAAAAAAAAATTATCTTAGGCGAGGTCTCGCAAATAGTCATTCGACACCCAAAGGGGATGATTTAGCTCTAGATTTAGACATACAATACATCTAGATCTAGATTAAAAATAATTAAATGTAGCATTTGGCTCTGGATCTAGATTCTAAGAACATATCTAAATCTAGTATTATAGTATCTAGACTACTATAAATAGACTATATATCTAATCTAGATCTACGTATAGATTATAGTCTATATTAAGTATTTAGATCTAGATAATCCCGCCATCCCCTAGGCCTAGGCATTCGAGGACACATCAGTTTACCTGGTTGACCTAAAAACAAAACATGGGCTGCTCTATCTTACTCTAAGTATCTATAATCTATATAGTCTATATATATTAAACACAGTCAGTGTCTGACAAAAGAATAAGGCCCCAAAGTCAGTACTGAATATTTTTCCGGAGGGGGGGCTAAAAAGCTATGATAGCTTGTGAACTGTGTTACATATACATCTAAATCTAGATAAATTCCGCCTTCTCCAAGCCACCTGGATGACCAAAAAAAAAAAACGTATCTTCGAGCACGCTCAGTGTCTGTCGCACACACATACAAAAAGCATCAACGTACCAGCATGCTTAGTGTTTGTGACCTCATTAACGGCTTGACCTTAGCTACTTGGTCGATCAATAATTGGCTCCTCCCACTAGCATCATTGTTGTCAATAAAACTAGAGCAATGTTTTGGGGCTGTGTAGAATGTTGGAAAGTGGAATTGTGTAAGGAGAAAGGGGGTGTAAACAGAATAATAGAGTGACTTATTGTGTTTGAGTGAATTATTTTATCCATTTGTTATGACATTATTATCTGTTTCAAAGGAGTGTCTTTGCAACACATTGCGCTTTATGGCAATATATATGTATTGAGAGAGAGAGAGAGAGAGAGAGAGAGAGAGAGCTGTGCTGGTAGGAGGTGCTAACAAAGGGGAAATGCGTGGTCATTTTTTTTTTCAAATTTCGAATTTTATTTTTAAAATCAGTAATAATTATACAGTTTAAGAATAAATAATTATCTTAGCGCGGTATTACTGATAGCTTATATTAGAATAGTCACTAGTAGATATTAAATTTACAAAAATCCTACACACACGTAACTGCTGCACGCTAGATCCATTTTTTCAAAAATAGGGCGGGGTAAGACACACTTGACCTGTGTAAAAGTGTTGGCCTCCTTCAGTCGTACAACGACTAAGGTTATTCTCGCAGAACACTTTTTCATGTATATACCTATGGGGCCCTATTGTGGAGAGACATTCCAGTCCACATTTTAAGCAAGTTAAGGTGGCATATTTCGCTTGTTGGTCTATCTAGATGAGCCGGACATTTTCGTATAGCACGATTTATTTTTCCAGAGCTGAGGTCCATGATTTTTCACTGTCCATACATTTCTTGGTCACCATCTCTCTCCACGTAGTGCGTTCTAGGGCTATGTCTTCCCAGTATCAATTTTCACTGTTTTGAGGTCCCGTTTTATCTTATTTTATATAATACAGACGTTACTTCAAAAAAAAAGAAGATGATTACGTCATACACATCATGCATTAAGTCATGCATATTAACCAGTGACCTAAATTCTGCCAAGTCACTGGTTTTCCTGGCTAGCTCAGGCAACCGTTTTATTACATCCAGATCTAGATTTTTCCTTGACAAATGTTATTTGTTCGCTACTCAATACAAGGCAGTCTTTTCATCATTTATAGCAACTAGTCAACGTATCGAGACATCGACTATACACGCTAGGCCTATCTGACCAATCCAACACACTAATGGTCTACTGTCCAACTTTTAGTGTTCAGTTTAGAGCAGAGAGGGAGGGATGTGGATGAAAGTGTTACATTTTTTCCCTAGGGCTGATTACCCGAATGCTCTGAGCATATAACTGTCTGTGTAGATCAATAAATCTAGATATCAATACGGCAAACTATAGGATCTATAGGCCAACGCTTTCGAACCATCTGTCAAATGTTTAGGCCTATCTATAATATATCTGTTTAAGTTGAAACTATAAAAACAAAGATTCTCCTGTTAGTAACAAAGTATAGTTTGGTGCTAATTAATTACTTAAAACCTCTAAATATTTTGTGGGAGGGATTGCGAGCCGATTTATTAATAAAGAATCCTGACAAAGACCGCGAACAAATACCAAGAATTTAGCGGAGTTGCTTTACAAGATTCACCAACCCCACTTTTAATTATTTTTTTTACACTCGCCTTGTAATTGTTTTAACTGCATTCTTCTTTCAAGCAACATTTCCTCCACTACTGCTACAAGCACTTATATAAACGCACTTTGTTGTGTTTCATATTATCGTTTAATGTTTTTGTATAGTTCCTTAAAATAGACACAATTTCTCTGCGAATCAAAAACGTCGGGTCAACCCACACATGCTTAAATTAAGAGCATGGTTCCACCCGAGTGGCTAAGAAGACTGCCCACAATGCAGATAGAAGTTGACTGTGTCACATTTGATGTCAAGGACACAAGGCGGGAGAGAAAATTTCCGAAACTTAAAAAGCTGATTAGTCCCTTTTGAATCTTTTGGAAACGTATAATTACCACAGAATGAAAACCACGAATAAAGAATCGAGATGCCCCAATTTTTTTGACATGCTGATATTCGATTTAATGTTCGGTTCGGTCGGATCTAAAGTTCGGTTTCAAGTTTAGTTGGATTTTATGAAATTAAGCTATAGCAAAACTAAGTAATTGGGTTCAATGCAATTTATTTGTTAAAAAACTTGAAACTTCACACATACAATGATAAAACAAAACAAAAAAACAACAACACACTAGCTATATCAAACCCGAAATATTCAAATTGCTGCAGTCAAATTACACATAGGATCGAAGCAGTAAAAGGGTTGACTATTGAAATAAAGTAGCTAATTATAGTCTACTGTCAGTTTATCAATCAGGGCTTATGTTGTATTTGAGAAATATCACTATTTTTATGTTTCAGGCTTAGATTAAGCCTTCGCTCACTGATTGTCAATGTACATTGAAAATACACTTCCACTGGCAGTAGGCCTATTTATGGCAGGAAGGGTTAGGTTTCAGCAATCAACTCAAGAAAACATTAAGATAGGGTGAATTGATATAAGCTATGTAAGAACACTTACAGTTACAAATGATGATACATAAATAAAGTAAGCTTAAAATAGTTTCTCAATTTTTTGAGATGACAAAATAGTTTTAATCGACTTTGATTTGTTTTGCCTTTAAAAAAAGTGGTTTATTGTGCTGTTATTCATAGTATGCGAATAGTAGAATATATGCATCTGTTTGGAATCTTTTGCTCTCTTTGTAATGCAAATAATTTTCGAATTTATGTCTCGTGTCAATAATGTACTATAATAGAACAATAAGCATTTCACTGAGTGATTGATTGCCTAACTTTTAACAACTAATAAATTAATAATATACGTTAAAATACAAGAAAAGTAATAATTTTTTCCCCACATTCAAAAAGGTGCCGGTACGCCGTATCGATGCCTTCCGTCACAAATAAAACCCTGCGTATATAGATCTGTATATATATATTGCTTTATATAGGCCTATACATAGAAAGAGAGACAGAGACATTTATACAGTATTATTATTTTTTCATTATTTGTAAGTTGTCTTTTTTATATTGACTTAGGCCTACATTTTTTAATAGATCTTTTCATGAAGTTGGATATTCATGTCATTTCTTTTTTAGCTTCTAAGAAAAAGAATCTTACCTTTGCGTAATAAATAATCCAAACTTTGCCTGTAATACCCGTATGATTATAATAATCCAATCTGTTAAAGAATCTAATTATTCCAATATCTGAACTTCACTGAAGCACATTTCTATAAAAAAAAGTAGATGATCGAAAAGAAATATGTGCGCGCATGAACTGCAATAACACGTCTGCTTTCACTAAAAATAGGTCAAACTTCTTTCCCGTGTCTGAAACAATTCATGTAAAAATCAAGCTAACACATTAAGAAACCCGGCCAATACAATGTTTGGTATCTCTCGCATGAATGACCTTTATTGTAAATTTACTATAAATATAGAATCTACTACCAAAAAACTACTACTACTAGAATCTACTACCAAAACATCTGACACATAGTGAGTACGTGATGGCGTGTGTAGGATACTATCTTGGATCGGATGCCTTCCAAGTTACTATTTTGAACCAACAGCACGAGTCTCAAAAGAAACAAATCAGATACAATGGTGACATATCAGCTTATTTCTCTGTAAAGAATGGCGTGAAGCATGGCTGTATACTTGCTCCAAAGACTCCAACCATCTTTCGTCTTACCAAAAGATTGCCTTTCGCATACGGTCGTCCCCCGTACGATATACATGCCCTGCCCAACGTCGCTGTCAAACTATTATAAGCAATCCCTCTATCATGTCCATATCGCATTCACAAGAACATCGCTGCTTGTGATGCGGTCTTGCGGCTCTTGCCAGCGTATGTTCCTGGAGGAGCGCAGACGTCATTGGGAAAAGCGTTCAAGAAGTATCTGCTTTCTGTATAGTACCCATTTCTCCGATCTTTATAGAAGGGTAGGGAGAACCACTTCTTGGTAGACACTGATCTTTGTAGACAGCCAGGACGATTTATTCCATTTCCGCCACACTCTCGCTTGGAGGCGTCCGAAAACATACAAAACATTGAAAAGGACCATTTTTTAAAAGACATAATAAATGAAAATGTATAATGATTCTAATACATTGAGCACCAAAATGCCCGGTGTCAAAACGTTCTGCTTCGCACGAGCCGAGGAATAATACTAACAATAAAACTTCAGTAAAAAAAAACAACAACACACACACACACAGATGTGACGAAGGCAGGGCATTTTCTTGAAAAAGCAGCAAGCTGAAAATTATCGTTACAGCAACCTTACGCTTACTTAACAGACTTGAATCCACATATTGGGCATTGGCCAGGGAATACCCGGCATTTTGCGAAGTGGCCGGCCAAAGTAGAATAAACAATTTTAGTTACAAGTGATCGAGTAATGACCACACACCTGAACTGGCCAGTTTTAATTTTGGCCGATATGCCTGTATTATTTTAGTTTTACAATTATTCGAGGGTGTGAGGTCCTTTACAGCTGGTACGCTAAGCTTTTTTTTTTTTTTTACTGTTGTTTTTGTTCAGTCCCTCCTAAATTTCGTGACATTTTGTTTTTCTATTCGCTGCTTCGCTTTTTTTTTATTTCGTTCTTTATCAAAAGGACACTTTTGTATTCGAGGGCATATTTTGAGTTGTAGGCATACAATTTTTCAAGCTGTTATCGCTTGTTGGAGTATCTTTTGTTACCCCAGTTGTTTTTTTTTTTGTTTTGTTTTTGGCCTGGTGGAACTTCACTAATAGCCTCAGAGCTGTAGCCTATCTGTGTTTATTATTCTATTTTCTATATTTTCATTCATTGGTTTGAGGTCACGTTTTATTACATCTATGTAACGGAGGTGGGGGCGACCAGTTTTTCTTGTGCCAGTCGCGAGTTGACCATACAGGATGACTTTCGAGATGCGCTTGTCCTCCATCCGGCAAACATGTCCAAGCCAGCGCAAACTGTGTTCTCTGAGGGCTGTAAAGATGCTGCGAATACCTGATCACGCAAGGATCTCAGTATTGCACACTTTTTCTTTCCATGTAACATTCAAGATCCTACGGAGACATCTCAAATGGAAGGAGTTCAGTTTTCTCTCTTGCTTTGCGTAGGTGGTCCATGATTCACTGCCATACAGCAGTGTACTCATAACGCATGCCTTGTAGACTTCCATTTTGGTCATCGTAGTTAGCTTATTTTTTTCCCAAAGTCTTGGTCTGAGTCTAGCGAAGGTCGAGGCAGCCTTTCCTATGCGTTTTTTTTTATCTCCTCTTCTAGAGACAGGTCATCTTTAATTGTGGATCCCAGATAGCAGAATTCATTTACGGCGTCCAGCTATATTTAAGCTTATCGATTTGTGTGTCGACACCCTGGTCATTGGAGTCCGTCATATTGAGGTCTGCAGAGCGTCCTATATTTGTGCCTCAAATTTATTCAGGCTATTCAGGGGTCTTTCAATGTATTAGTTTAATGTAAATTGTATCCTCGTAGATCCTTGTTTTTGTTACCTTTTGTGTGTGTGTGTGTGTAAGTTGAAGGTCATTATAACAAGGTCAGAGTCGCTTCCAAAGTCAGCTCCACGAAAACTTCTTGTATGAATGCTTGACTAAACGCTAGCGCAGAACCTACAGATAAGATTTGTGTCAGTGGAGCCAGGAGGTCCTACGCAGGACTTTTTGTGGAGATATCTACCTTCTACAAGTTTCATTACAGATCTACTTGAGAAGACAATATACACTATAAACGCTTACGTACAGTAGCTCATACACATATGTGATTCAATGTAGTTAAGACTGTCCAATTAAGCTTGTCGCAGTTAGTAATGTTGTTGAGTATTTTTTGTAAAAATGAACACAATCAAATAGGCGATGACGTCATTCGTTGTATTAATATTTTATGTATTTTTTTCCTTGTCGCATAGTCTTGTTGTGACGTAATTTATCAGCTCTTATTTTGAGAGCATTTTCGTCATATTGTAATTGATAGACAAGTTGTACTTTTTTTGTGTGGTCCTGAATGATTCATGTCTTTTTTACTACTGGCCAGCCTGAGCAAACTGCCTTGGATTTTAGCCTATTAATTCTTGTTAGGACTATTTGACCCCTGTTTAGGGTGAGTTGTATTTTATATTGTACGATACTCTTTGAACGGATTCGTTCGTCTTTGTACTTTTAGACGTTGGAATCTGTTATTTATTTCAATAGGGTTTCACTGTTTTATTTTTTTTTATTTCATCGTTGGTTCAATACTGTGGATTCTGATACTACCCTGAACATTGTTGTCAGCATCTTTAATTGTCTGTATTGTTGGTTGGAAGTTAACGACAGTCCTTGTATGCTGCTATCATGATTTATGTTCGTAGACAGTTTCTATAGTAGGCCTACCTATTACAGAGACGAATCCATAGATTATCATAAGTTATGAAACTTTGACGTTGTTGAAGTCAATGTTATCAAGCAACATAATATAAGATCTTTATACCTTTACCTATCACTTAGTCTAATTGACCGTTGGGGCACCATGCAAGATTCGTCGACCTTCTTTCTCCATTCCTCTCTGACTTTTGCCCAGATTAGGCGTTTAGTCGAATCTAGGCTTTTTTAAAATCTATTTTCTAGAGTATGACTCATGTTGCACTGACTAAAACTGACTTGAACTTTTTTTGTTTAGTATCCTACATTTTTACTTGCTAGATCTAGATTCTATATCTCTATCTATTAATTCTAAATCTAGACTTTTCTAATTTGATTATTATTATAAAACATAATTCTTAAAATGCAATCTATAGACTTGTAAAAATTTCAAATATCTTCACGCATAAACAATAGTTTTTAAAGAACTACAGTAAGTCTAATGGACCGTTGGGGCACCATGCAAGATTCATCGAACGTCTTTCTCCATTCCTGTCTTTTGCCTAGATTAGGTGTTTAGTCGACTCTAGGCTTAGATCTATTTTCTAGAGTATCACTATATGACTCATGTACTGACTAAAAACTGACTTGATGTTAGATCTAGATTCTATAATTTTTTTTAAGAACATTATATTTAGAAGTTTACTTTCAGAAAAATGAATTATTTCTTTTATTAACATTTTGTATTTCTTTTTCTTGATTGCAGCCCTGTTTTGAATACAACTAGATCAACAACTTCTGAAACTCCAATAATACTACCTGCAAGTGCTGCTGAAAGAAAAATAACCCTAACAGCCTTTACATTTACTACATAGATTCTAATGCTGACAACATCATTTAGATTCTAGATGCTGCCTGAAGATTTCATGTCTGTGGAATTTTACTTCTCGAGAAAAGATCTTTTCTCTTTGCAACTTCTTGTGTGGCTAAAGAGGCCAATCCTTGATACACAGCTGTAGTCACAGGTTGAGCACATGTAATCACCAGGCACCATTGCATTGTCACCTTTCTTCCTGCTGCTGTTGTGTATGGCATCTGCAATCCGAGACCCTTCCTTTATGCTCTCTCTCCATGTGGATCTATCCAGTGCCAACAAGAACCTGTGTGCATCACACATTGTAAAGGTCGAAATTGAAAAAAATATATTTTTAAGCTCTGTGCCAAAAATGCTCCTAATATTCAATGATGAGCTCTGACCAGGATAACAATCACAGATTGAATTAAATCACAATTAAATAAAAAAAGTTGTAAATCTTAATTATAAATTGAAAATATTGTCTAGAGCAAACATTAAGTGGCACTTTTGGGTAATGCTTCACAGACCAGACCAATAATTCTATTGAAAATGAAAGAACATTTACTTTTTTTTCAATTTCTGAAGTCGTATTTAAAATGCTTTCTTTCATCTGCTTTTTAAATAAGCAAGCCTTGCTAAATATTTCTTTAAATACATGATGACCCAAATTGATTTTTATGGATTTTTTCCTGTGTCAATGACACAGTAGGCCTACAAGATAATAAGCCAACAAATTGAATTTGTATAGAAAAATTGTCTCTTTTTTTAAAAAAGCAACCTATAAATGGCATTATAAAACAAATATGACAACATTTTTGGCTTGAGCCATGAATATAATATGGTTAAACTATGCCTATAGATTGGAGGACCGATGGGAATATTTAATCAAAAGAGACCATAAAATGAATAGGTGGTCAGGTTAGCTACAATGTTGCTCATATTTTAAGTAGATAAATGAAGCCATTTTCTGATGTGTAAAAATATTGATTAATGTAAGTACTAGATCCACTGGTATCTAATAAAAATTTTCAGTTCAATTTTATTTTATTACCTTTTAGATCATATGACCCGTGACACAAGTGTTGGAAATTAAAATGGCCTGCAGGTTGAATTAAGTTGAGCATCACTTTTCTAGACTAACATCAATACATCTGCTATTAGAAATTTTAACAATTGTTTTTATTTAGTGTAATTTCATGCTTTCTCAAGGTTATGATCCTATCACTTGTCTGAACCAGTTAGATAGGGGGTATCTTATGAATGTTACCATGGTTGCTTTTAAAATGCTTTTAATTAAAAAAAATGTATCAAGTACAATTTCTTTCCCTAGTTTGATACCAAACAAAATATTTAATTTCCAAAAGTTTACAAAATTGATTCTTGATTTCAGGTACAATAAATAATTGTGCAAAGTTTCAACTTGATCCAAGATAGGGTGTGCAACAAATAAGTGTGCAAACTTTTTATCACAGTGAGTTGATATAAGCTTTAACAAAAATAAACCAATTTATGAAGTTAGATGTTTTATTTTATCTTGAGATGTCAGTAATGATTAATCATTTTGTAATTGATAGAATTATCTTTAAAAATGGTGTTAACCTAAGTGGCTTGTAATTGTTTATTAAAAGTAACCAATGGTTCCAATGTAGCTATTTGTAACTTTAAAGAGAAGTCTTTAAGAAAAATAAGAACCATACATTTTATTGACAATCTTATGTGTTGTGTGTGTCTTGGAAAATATTTTGTGTAATTGCTTTTCTTTATTATGGATGTAAAATTTAATAAGATGATGTCTGTTAAGCATTAATAGTTGATAGTATTCAATTAAGCTTAAAAATGTGACAATGTGAACTAATACAGTGATGGTCAATACTGTTGTTGTGTATTCAATAATAGTTTAATTGCTTTTAGTTAGTTACAATGCTATTAATATTATAAGGCATTTTTTTTTAAATTTTTGTTTTTAATATTAGAGATAATGGTAGGCCTTTATTTGCTACAGTGTAGCAAATATACTGCACACTTATAGTATTCCTACTAGTAAATTATGTAATTTGTTGAATGCTATTAAAGAGCTTCCTATAAAATATGTCTTAACATAATTCTTTAGTTTTTATTTCATAATACTATTACTACTATTAATAATAACACCTTTATTATCCATGCAGAAAATGCCTTTACTTTAACTCTGTGAAAAATATTTACATGAACAATCCCATTAAAAAAAAAACTATCTACATTGGATTTAAAAAAAAACAAATTACACTCGCTATAGCTCTAAAAATATTTTACTTAGTTTTTTTTTACAGTGACCAATAGTTAAGACTAAAAATTAAGGTGTAAAATAATATACAATACAGTACTAAAAAAGACATTGTTATCTTGGCGTAAATAGGGCTGCTTCATTGAAGGAGTCTTTACTGCTAACTGTTGATCATTGTGCAGGCCATATGACACCCTGCTTATTAACTAAAGTGTGCTCCCAGATTCTGCAGGCTTTTCAGGACTTTGCTTATTTATTGTGCAATAGTAGATCATTAGCGTAACTAAGAACACTGATCTGGAAGCAGTCAGAAACTTGTTCTATATCAGCAGCATGTACATTCCTTTGATCTAAAAAAAAAAGATAAAATAATACAAATAAAAAATTATATTTTAAAATGAAAAATATAAAAAGGATAATGCAGAAGTTCAATGTAATATAAATGATGGTATCCATATCTTGAGTCCACTTCCCCATTAATGTTTAGTCAGCTACCCTTATGAAACTTTAAACTGCATCCTCTTTGAATGCCATCTACAAGACAAAGATGATAATGCCTAACATTTGGTTTGGCAGTTTTTCGGATAGCAGTCAATCTTGGTACTGATGCCAAGGTGGCTGGCTGATGACATGACAACTATTAGCTGGTTCAACATTGTTTTTTTTAAATACATTGACAAAGTTTAGTTTGTCTTTCCATTTTTCTCTTTTCTAGAAGTCAGCATATTTTTATATTTCTATAAGTATGAGGGAAGAGGCTTCTGCCAATGACAGATCTTTTTGGTGGCAGCTTGCTACCCAATGCGCCAGAGGGAGAGGATCTAAGTCTAAAAGTATAGTTATTGTTTATTGAGGGTTTGTTTTGCTGCTATACTTGCAACTATGTCCCTTGTATCGGTGGGCTGAAATCAATCACAACTGAATTTAATGTCTAGCTTTGTTTTAAAAACAAATTATTTTATATAAAACTTTTGAGGAGTACACATAATGGGTCCAAGAATATTGACTGATTTGGAAGGGTGGCTAACTTGGAGCTGTCTTCATATACACAGGAGCACCTGGCTGACAGCTGGTACATTGATGATAAAATAAGTTAGTTTGGGATTATCTGCGATAGAAAGTAAATGTACATAGTTATTTTAACCTGACCCTGTTTTCTAGTTTAATTGCATAGATAACTGAACCAATTAACAGCACCTAAAATTTGTTAAAATAGTAAAAGACTGATTTATAGCCAGTAACATATTCAGTTAACATTGACTAGCAAGAGTGTCATGTGCAAAGCATAATGACCTGCCACCTTTACTTTCAACAACAAATGTCAGGTACGTATTAGGGCTCAGGGTCATTCTAGAAACTCCATCCCAATCTTCGAACCCAAGACCCTTAGATTCAGAAACCAAGCCCTTTAACAATCAGCCAACCTTTTGAGAAGAATACTGAAATTATTACGGTATAAACCTTATTCATTAAGCCAAAATATCAAACTACAGCCTATGAGAAACAAAAAAGTAAACAGATAGAACAAGAAATCAAATGATGCACATGGGGATGCATTGGGCACACAATGGGAAGAACAGCAGACAACATTGCAAGACTGGACTGGAACCCAGAGAGGAAGAGAAAGTCTAGGAGACCCATGCAAACATGGATTAAACCGGCAGACCAAGAAGGAAAGTTGGCAGGATGGAAATGGACCCAAGCAAGGGGAATAGCCCAGAACAGATTCAGAATGTGAAGCACTGATGCGGCAGCTCTATGCTCTGCTGGGAGTCAAAAAGTTTAAGTCAAGTCCTTTATCCTTAGTGATTAGAATGAAGCTGTATTCAAATGTAATCTTGGAAAACTTATTTAAAAAAAAAAAGGATAATAAAAAAAAAAAGCTAATGACAACATTTTTAATTAACATGCTTAAATAAGTTTTTTGGTTAGGTAATTTTTATCTAATTTCTTATGTTGCCTATTTTTTGTTATTATGCATTCATTCAAAGATAGAAAGATCTATTTAAAATAGCTATACCATAATCGTAGGCCAAAGGAACAGATGACTTTATATCATCTGCCCTATGGACCACAAGGTCTAAAAGGGGAACTATATCATAATGCTTTAAAAATCTACTTGCCATGAAGAAGAATAAAAACAGGCCATCTTTGCTGCAGTTCTTTGTTTTCTATCTGTTCCTAAAATATGGTTTCATTAAACTGTGTGCAGCTCCTAATTCTTGATCACCAGGAAATACTCTGCATCATTATCTAAAAAACATTTACAATTAATGACCTAGACATAGAAGATTAGTGTAGATACTGGAACTGAAAGCTATTTTTTTATATAGTTTAATCAAATTAGCACTTGAAAAAAAAGATTTAGTACAAAAAAAAATAATAATTAGAAAGTTAACTTAATTTCCTGAATTAACCTGTAAGTTTTAGCTAACCTATTATGTATTATCACATTCACCTAGCCCTAAGTTGTTGGACCATTGGGGCACCACAAATGATCTGTTGGCCATATTTTCCATTCCTGTCTGTAATATTATCCAAAAGAAAAAAAATTTGATGTAGACTTTAAGTTTTGCCTGTAACTTATAGGAGATTATTTCATTAGTCTATAAGCTGATCTAATTTAGAGAACTTGGTCTGCATCTTGATCAGAACAATTGTTAATGAGATAATGAAGGTATTCAGCTGACAAATAAAATATAATGTGTTTAAAGTCTTAGTGATAAGGGAATTCATGCTAAACTAGTTTGGACACTACTGAATATATCTAGCTCTAGAAATCCTATAAGAAGAGAAATATACCAACTTCGAAAAGTAATTACAAAAATATGTGGACAATGTTTGACATGCCAGTTCTACAGACTAGCTGGATTTCACTAAAGCTGCACCATGTAACAATATATATAGAATCTTAAATTCTACCAAGTCTTGGTTTTACTGACAACCAGTCGATAAATGCAGTTAACAATAATTAAACCTGTAGCTTGTCTTTATTAAATTCAAAAGAGCATTTTGACCCACTTCAAATACCTAGGAGCTATTGTCTCAGATGAGGGAACGAAACCTGAATTACTGGACTGAATATCATAGTCCACAGCAGCCCTTTCAAAACTTAAAATAATATGGAAAGACAAAGGCTTAGCCCTCAGCACCAAAATCAGACTGATGCGCTCACTGGTCATGGCCACATTTTTATATGCTTGTGAGTCTTGGACGCTGACTGCAAAGCTAGAGAGGAGGATCCTAGCAATGGAATTGAAATTCTACACAAGAATCCTAGGTATTACAACAGAAGAATCCTAGGTATTACATTCAGAGACCACATCACAAACCAAGAGACTAAAGACAGGGTTACTGCAGTGATTGGACCCCATGATGACCTGCAAACTATTGTAAGAAAATGCAAGCTTAAAATCTATGGCCATATTGCAAGATCTTCGGGGCTCACAAAGACGTTCCTTCAGGGAACAGTACCAGGAAAAAAAGAAGAGGCAGACAGAGAAAGTGATGGGAGGATAACATAAAAGAATGAACAGGTCTGCCATTGAAAGAGGTTCTAACTAAGGCAAAAGACAGAGAGGAATGGAGAAAAATGGTCGACAAGTCTTGCATGGTGCCCCAACGGTCCCATAGACTAAGGGATAGGTAAAGGTAAAGTAATGCATAGAACACTTTGACACATAAGAAATGTTAAATCTAATTATAAACTATTTATGTAGTTTTGTTTACCCAGAGAGTGGTTCAAAGAAGCATCAATGTTTTGGATAACTAAAGTCTTTAATAAAAATAAACTTGCTATTGACATGGTAGTTATCAGATGTCAAAGGATTCACCTGCTGTTCAGTGCTTGTATTGATTTGATCTTCCAGAATGATTCTTTAATGACTCCTTGATTCCACCGAGGACTAGTACTGTAACTCTAGTGTTGAAAACTGTCCTCACGTGAGCTTCACTCTTTGGTTCAGACTATAACACTTTGGTTCAATCTATAACATTATAAATAAACTTACATCAGATTAGTACATTTTCCTTAAATGAACTTTTATTTATACTTATATACTACTACTTCTTTCTAGCCAGCTTTTTGCTGCTGAGCTCAGAGCTCTTTTGCAGACTGTGCCAAGGAAAAATAGTGTCTTCAGTTGTTTAGCACTGCCATACAGGGTGTTGGTTATGTTGGTTTGAAATGTTACTAGGGTCTGCCTAAGGTGGATTAGGAAGGGGCATTCAAAGAGGATGTGGTTTACAGTTTCATAAGGGTGGTTGCAGTGTCTACAAAGAGGTAGGTGAGTGGGATTTATCTTGTTAAGATGGTAATTTAACAGAGGTGTTTGTCCTGTTCTTAGTTGGAAGGTTGTAGATTGCTCTTTGCAGGGGAAGAAGTTAATATTGTCCAGTTTGTTTGGCATGGTGATTTCTTTGTACATGGCTCTGCCTGTGTTTCCTGATGCCCATTGGTAGAACCACTCCTCTTTGTGATTGTTGACCTTAGGGTGAGGTAGTTAACAGGTTGTTCCATAGTGATCCTGCCATCCTTACGCTTAATGGAGTTTTATTAAAATCATTTATTGAAATATCTCTTAAATTGCACATAATAAAAAAAAAGAAGCCACTTACTAGTTGTCATGTTACTGCTTAGATTAATAGTTTGAATAGAGATTGTTGGATTTTGATAAGAATTATTGTTTTAGAGATTCCTTTTATCTCCATTGCTAATCTTAACTTTGTTCTCTATTGAATCGGGAGCAAAACAAACTCTGGACTCTCTTCCACTCTATTTTCTCATTTTACTGGCATCATGTCCCTGGGGAAATTTAAAAAAAAAAATTAATTTCAGCTCAATCTCAATGATCAAGGTCAATATATGAAAAAAAATCCCTCTGGTCCTAATCCAATGATTCCCATGTTCATTTCATCAAAATCTATCAAATACTTTCAAGTCTTTGAAGTAGTAGTAAAAATTCTACTTGGTCATTGGAGACAATTACAAGATTCCCATTGTTATTTCTGTGCTGTCAGATTATTACCATTGTCAAAAGTATTCATTATATTCATCTAGATTATAATAAAATGATGACATGCAAAATGTTTTCAGAGTTGAAGATAATTACTTCCTAGTCCAAACCTCCTGCAGGAGGATGGGGAATGGGAGCGGGCAGGGTTTGAACCCAGGATCATCGATAAATCTGAATGACAGTCCAGCGTGCAAACCACACGACTAGGCAGACCATCCTGGTGTTTTAAGATGTCATAAATAATACTGCTAGTGATAATTAGTTGCTAATACAAAATAATATTTTCCTCAGCAGCATTTTCAAAATATTCAAAAAACCTTTGGATGCTATTTGTTGATGCAATTTTGATATGTGACTCCAAAAAGCTAACCCAATCTTAAATGTATTCTTAAGTTATACTAAGTTATATGCAGAGGGCTGCCTGGTTGTGTGGTATGTGCTCTGGACTGTCATCATGATGATTACAAGTTTGAACTCTACCCGCTGCCATCCTCCAAGTCCTGTGGGAGGTTTGGACTTGAATGTAATAATCTTCATTTCTAAAGGAAGTTTCAAAACAAAACAAGGGAGTCACAAATTAATGTTAATTAATGCTATAAAAAAAATGAATGAATTAAAAATAAGAAAAATAAATAAATTTTATTGCAAAAATGTTTAGTCTCCCTGTAAACATATCATGGAGAATTGAGTGACAAGAATTGAATGCTAACTTTGAACACACTCCATTTGACTTTTGTTCCCCATTGAAGTCTCTGTGTGGTTTCCTCCATCCCAAAATTGTCTTCATGTAGTTCATGTCTCCTGTTGAAAAACCATTTCTTCAGTTTGTAAAATAACATATACACAATTCCTATGATTTCATCATTGTAAAACTAACCTACACTCCATAATATTATGTAATGTCTATATCTCTAGATAGGTTGGCATGTGAGTTTATGTTAGAAAGATGATCATCATAATCATGTTAGTTGGCAGTTAGGAATTGTCCGAAAACTCTTCACTTGAAAAACTAATCTCTATTAGAGGTCATAGTTCAGAGTACAAAAAGGGACAGGGCTAAGACTTTGATAATTGTCATAAGCAAACAGTTAAAGTATACTATCCACTTCAATGAGGCCATGAGATGGTTTACATTTATATTTCTGAAATTTAAAAAAATGTATGCTGTTCATGATTTTTAACATTTTTATTATAGTATAAATAAACTAAACAAAGCTTGTAAAGTGGGCTTAAACTATAAATCTAGGTAGAACCCAGGTCATTTATGTAAATTAGAAACACAGGTTGACCTTGAACTGTTCTTTAAGGTACACATGAGTTAGCTTGGTAATGATTTGGACTCATTATTATTATAGTTTATTCTACAACTATTTTCAAAATCCTGGATCCATTGGTGTAATGGACAGGTAAAGTCAATTGTTTAATTTTGTAAGCAAACTATGGTGGTGAACTTTGTCAAAATGCCTTAGAGAAGTCAAAATAAAATGATGTTTGCTCACTATTATCTAAGTCTTTGAAAAGTCATCAATTAGACCTATTAAGAGTTACATATGACCTAGATTTCCTAAAACCATGTTGTCATAGAGTAAGGACATTATGTTAATCTAAGTAATTATGATGTTCATACACATTATGTGTTCTAGTATTTTACATGTGATGCTGATGAGTGATACTGGTCTGCAGTTTATCTACTTTGCTACTCTACCCTGATAATTTGATGCCCGAAAAAGCATTTTGAACACTGGTGCTAGTTCTTTGAGTAATCTAGCTTGAATACCATCAAATCCAGGTGGTTATTTGTTAGCTAATAGTTTTGGATCACTTTTCTTGTGTGTGTGTGTGTGTATCCTACTACAATCAAAGAGAGTAAAGTAACATTTTAAGATGATTATAAAATTTCAGCCACTTCCAAATACCATTTTTCACATATATTTCATATGAAGAAGATGGTGGAGCTCTAATGCTCATCTTCTGGAATTGCTGAATGAAGAAAGACTAAAAGACTTTATTTTCAAGCCTAAATTATGACATATCAAATGATGGGAAAAAAAACAAACTAAGACATACTCAGAGACGAAAAAATATTAATTAGTTGTAGGGAAATTTTCCCTCAGGATTCATTTACTAAATAGTATAGTGATGGCTGAATGTAATAAAAAAAATATGAATAAATTTAAAATATTTTTAGAAATCTTTGTAAATTATGATCACAGTCTCGGTTGACATTGCCTGTTATATGTTCACCTCGGGTTAAGAGGGTAAAAAGACACATGAAATTCCTGATGTAGAAACAGGAAGTAAGGACTAAATTGACTTTTAGTTCAGTCAGTAGTATCTTTTGGTCCAGTCTGCACGGTAGTGACTTAGAGAGTCGAGTAGTAACTTTGAGTTAAGTAGTATCTTTTGGGCAGTTGAAGCCAGTGGTCACTTGAGACAGTATATATATTTCTAGTAGATAATGTTCTGTAGTATTGAAGTATTTGCTACCCGAAGTGATGTGGACTTTACTTGTAGTCTATTCTGAAAACTTAACATGTTGAATATACATGATACTGCTGTTATGCGGATGTGATAATGTCTTGTATTGGATTATGTAACTGCCAAGGAGTGCAGTATAATTATTGTCATCAAATAAACTTTATATTTTGCCTGCCAAAGTGGATTTAAGTCAGTCTGTAATATCTATGTTTGTCATGTGTGACTCCAGGAAGCACAAACCCAGCATTCCATGACATTTGCATTAATAGTAACCAGTCTTACGTGTAATATTATAATACTACGTCAACACACACTTAATGCTGACATATGCATGGTTCTTAATTTGAAATAGATTTATGCATGAGTGCAAACTCTCAACCATAGTTAATGGCTTGTATAACATTTTTTTAAATGACTTTGCTATTTAATCCTCATTATTGTAAATTATTGCATTTAATATTCTTTTAAGTTTACTGTTTAGAGCTATCCTGATATTGTGTGAACTCATCTTTCAGGGGGCCCAGGCCTAACCCCAAGAGGTCTTTTAATATGTAAAAACACAACCCTAACACTAAGCATATCCTTGTAATGTTTGTTTAGGTCTTTATCACAACTCACCCTAGCCCTAGAGTGTTCATGGTAGTGAGATCTTCTTCTACAGAAATGGATCTTTATTGTTGTCTGACATCATAGATATTATTCCTTTATTGACTGGATGTGATGGAACAGACCCTGAGTAATACAATGAAGAATGATTAGGACTTACTTCTGGTTTCTGAACAGTGATTATCAATAAATTTTTAACACTTTCATATATTTTTTTCATTCAAGTAAGGTTAACCCAATTAAGAAAGCCTAATGAACTTTTTTTTTTTTGTAACAAAGTTCTAGAATAACTGCATAACTTCACCTCTGGCACTGCCTTAATGATTTTAACTTCTTTACAGAGAGCAACAAGGTATTTACCTTGGAGTTTTTGTCTCAGATGAAGAAACCAAAACCGGAACTACTGGCCAGAATTGCCTAGACAACAGCAGCACTTGCAAAACTCAAAACAATCTGGACAGACAAAGGCATAGCCCTTGACACTAAAATCAGACTGATGTTGTTACGGCCACATTCCTTATATGAATGCGAATATTGGATGCTGACTGCAGATCTAGAGAAAGGGATCCTAGCAATGGAGCTAAGATGCTACAGAAAGATCTTCAGTATCACCTAACTTATCTTATCTTATATGATGACCTGCTAACCACTGTCAAAAAAAAGTAAACTCAAACTCTATGGCCAGGTCTTCCAGGCCCGCTAAGACTTTCCTTCAGGAAAAAAATACCAGAAAAAGAAGAAAACGGAAGACAGAGGAAGCGATGGGAAGACATCAAAGAATGGACAGGCATGTCATGGAATGAAATTCTATCCAAAGCAAAGGACAGAGAGGAATGGAGAAAGACATTTGACAGATCTTGTTAGGTGTCCCAATGGTTGAACAGACTAAGGGGTAGGTGAAGGTGATGAAGAGAACACACAACTCAATACTTTGAGCATCAAGCCATTGATCTCTTCAAATTGTCTCAAAAATTGAAATGATGCTTTTTTGTAATATAATCACTGATTCACACACATTTACTCACATAACTAAGTAGCTTTTGTTTACCCATCTTACTATCATTATTGTTTTAAAAAGATACAAATTATTTTGTTTTCTATACATACATTCCTATTTCTTAGGCAAACTTTTGCATTTATAAAACAATTATTTTTTAGATAGACATAATAAAAGACAGACAAACATACCCATACATGTTTAGCCAGCAGAAAAACATCTTTCTCTATAATTCTAGTCTGGCTGCAAGTCATTCATACATTGAGTATAGTTGATAGATAACTTTAGTGTCTTGTAAATCTGTGCATAGCAAACAAACAAAAAATATTTGTAGAATCATAGTAGTTACACATAAACTCGATTTTTTAACTAAGTAAAGTAGGATTTAATTTGTAGAATTCAAAGCATACCATCTTGATCCTTTCTCTTTCTTCTCAAACTTCATTTTTTGTACATATCTGAGGGCACGTGATGCATGATTACCTGATTAGGGAATAAATTCAAAAGATAACATTGCAATGTCTGTGAAGATTTACCATTTCTAAATACAACAGCAAACATTCATCTTAAAAAATATTATGGTGTTAATTTCTATAAACAATATTTAGACAAAATAAAAAAAATATTCAAATAAAGTTAAGTTTCTATGTAGTGAGTGGATGTTTTACCCACTTAATGTTTATTTGACATAGTGTCCATATTCAATTAAAATTTTATTTACCAACAGTGCTATTTTAGTAACAGTAATAAACAAACTTACCAATTGATAAGAAATACATTCCTGAGACCTCGAAATAGTCTCACCACAGCTATAGGTGTTGGAATGATATCAAAAGGTATTGAGAGTGTTGTCCTTTGCTCTATGAAAGAAATCCAAAGCTTGCCTCTGGCAAACTTCCACACACAGTCTTCACTTTTCTGAAAAACGTACAACTTAGTAAATAGATGGCAACATAATGGAGAAAATGCAACAATCAATAATCTGTTTATTAACTTAAAACTTTAAAAGGGGCATCAGTATTGGAGCTGACCTGCTAACTATAGTAAAAAAACATAAGCTAAAAATCTATGGCCACCTTACAAGGTCTTAGGGGCCCGCAAGGACTATGTGGTCAAGACATTTTCAAAATAGTTATAAGGCGAAAAAAATATGAATTGATCAAAATCAATCTTAACGAGAATAAAACAGAACCACTCATTGGTCGGCATTCTATTTTTATGTCAGTGTAACTCTTATTCTTTGATAATAATTTTTGTTTAGATGCAAGAGCGTTCAATGACAACTTGAATTATAGACCTGAATGGGTCCCACTTTAGATTTTTCAGAATGTGATGACTGATAGTGACATGCAGATGGTGGTGACTGATAGTACCATTAATGCAGATGGTGGTGACTGACAACTCGATTCAAACAAACGGTGGTGACTTATAGCACCATTCATGCATATGGTGGTGACTGATAGTACCATTCATATAGATGGTGGTGACTGATAGTACCATTCAAACAGATGGTGGTGACTGATAGTATCATTCATACAGATGGTGGTGACTGATATTACCATTCATTCAAATGGTGGTGACTGATAGTACCATTCATTCAGAATATGGTGACTGATAGTGACATGCAGATGGTGGTGACTGATAGTACCATTCATTCAGAATGTGGTGACTGATAGTGACATGCAGATGGTGGTGACTGATAGTACCATTAATGCAGATGGTGGTGACTGACAACTCCATTCAAACAGATGGTGGTGACTTATAGCACCATTCATGCATATGGTGGTGACTGATAGTACCATTCATATAGTATTATTCATGCACATGGTGGTGACTGATATTACCATTCATTAAAATGGTGGTGACTGATAGTACCATTAATGCAGATGGTGGTGACTGACAACTCCATTCAAACAGATGGTGGTGACCTATAGCACCATTCATGCATATGGTGGTGACTGATAATACCATTCATATAGATGGTGGTGACTGATAGTACCATTCAAACAGATGGTGGTGACTGATAGTATCATTCATACAGATGGTGGTGACTGATATTATCATTCATTCAAATGGTGGTGACTGATAGTACCATTCATTCAGAATGTGGTGACTGATAGTGACATGCAGATGGTGGTGACTGATAGTACCATTAATGCAGATGGTGGTGACTGACAACTCCATTCAAACAGATGGTGGTGACTTATAGCACCATTCATGCATATGGTGGTGACTGATAGTACCATTCATATAGTATTATTCATGGACATGGTGGTGACTGATATTACCATTCATTCAAATGGTGGTGACTGATAGTACCATTAATGCAGATGGTGGTGACTGACAACTCCATTCAAACAGATGGTGGTGACCTATAGCACCATTCATGCATATGGTGGTGACTGATAATACCATTCATATAGATGGTGGTGACTGATAGTATCATTCATACAGATGGTGGTGACTGATATT
This sequence comes from Biomphalaria glabrata, assembly GCF_947242115.1. Lineage (NCBI taxonomy): Eukaryota > Metazoa > Mollusca > Gastropoda > Planorbidae > Biomphalaria > Biomphalaria glabrata. The sequence continues at coordinate 309,818 of NC_074719.1, forward strand.
ACCATTTATTCAAATGGTGGTGACTGATAGTACCATTCATTCAGAATGTGGTGACTGATAGTGACATGCAGATGGTGGTGACTGATAGTACCATTAATGCAGATGGTGGTGACTGGCAACTCCATTCAAACAGATGGTGGTGACTTATAGCACCATTCATGCATATGGTGGTGACTGATAGTACCATTCATATAGTATTATTCATGGACATGGTGGTGACTGATATTACCATTCATTCAAATGGTGGTGACTGATAGTACCATTAATGCAGATGGTGGTGACTGACAACTCCATTCAAACAGATGGTGGTGACCTATAGCACCATTCATGCATATGGTGGTGACTGATAGTACCATTTATATAGATGGTGGTGACTGATAGTACCATTAATGCAGATGGTGGTGACTGACAATTCCATTCAAACAGATGGTGGTGACTGATAGTATCATTCATACAGATGGTGGTGACTGATATTACCATTCATTCAAATGGTTGTGACTGATAGTGACATGCAGATGGTGGTGACTGATAGTACCAATAATGCAGATGGTGGTGACTGACAACTCCATTCAAACAGATGGTGGTGACTTATAGCACCATTCATGCATATGGTGGTGACTGATAGTACCATTCATATAGTATTATTCATGCAGATGGTGGTGACTGATATTACCATTCATTTAAATGGTGGTGACTGATAGTACCATTAATGCAGATGGTGGTGACTGACAACTCCATTCAAACAGATGGTGGTGACCTATAGCACCATTCATGCATATGGTGGTGACTGATAGTACCATTCATATAGATGGTGGTGACTGATAGTACCATTCAAACAGATGGTGGTGACTGATAGTATCATTCATACAGATGGTGGTGACTGATATTACCATTTATTCAAATGGTGGTGACTGATAGTACCATTCATTCAGAATGTGGTGACTGATAGTGACAAGCAGATGGTGGTGACTGATAGTACCATTAATGCAGATGGTGGTGACTGACAACTCCATTCAAACAGATGGTGGTGACTTATAGCACCATTCATGCATATGGTGGTGACTGATAGTACCATTTATATAGATGGTGGTGACTGATAGTACCATTAATGCAGATGGTGGTGACTGACAACTCCATTCAAACAGATGGTGGTGACCTATAGCACCATTCATGCATATGGTGGTGACTGATAATACCATTCATATAGATGCTGGTGACTGATAGTATCATTAATGCAGATGGTGGTGACTGACAACTCCATTCAAACAGATGGTGGTGACTGATATTACCATTCATTCAAATGGTGGTGACTGATAATACCATTCATATAGATGCTGGTGACTGATAGTATCATTCATACAGATGGTGGTGACTGATATTACCATTCATTCAAATGGTGGTGACTGATAGTGACATGCAGATGGTGGTGACTGATAGTACCATTAATGCAGATGGTGGTGACTGACAACTCCATTCAAACAGATGGTGGTGACTTATAGCACCATTCATGCATATGGTGGTGACTGATAGTACCATTCATATAGTATTATTCATGGACATGGTGGTGACTGATATTACCATTCATTCAAATGGTGGTGACTGATAGTACCATTAATGCAGATGGTGGTAACTGACAACTCCATTCAAACAGATGGTGGTGACCTATAGCACCATTCATGCATATGGTGGTGACTGATAGTACCATTCATATAGATGGTGGTGACTGATAGTACCATTAATGCAGATGGTGGTGACTGACAACTCCATTCAAACAGATGGTGGTGACTTATAGCACCATTCATGCATATGGTGGTGACTGATAGTACCATTCATTGACAATGTGGTGACTGATAGTGACATGCAGATGGTGGTGACTAATAGTATCATAATGCAGATGGCTGTGACTGACAACTCCATTCAAACAGATGGTGGTGACTTATAGCACCCTTCATGCATATGGTGGTGACTGACAGTACCATTCTTAGCAATTATACATTAAACACTGAACCATACAGATGGTGGTGACTGATAGTACCATTCATACAGATGTTGTTGACTGATAGTATCAATTATACAGATGGTGGTGACTTAAATCACCATTCATATAGATGGTGGTGACTAATAGTACCATTCACACAGATGGTGGTGACTAATAGTACCATTCACACAGATGGTGGTGACTTAAATCACCATTCATATAGATGGTGGTGACTAATAGTACCATTCACAAAGATGGTGGTGACTGAGCATGGAATGGGTTGCCTGAGCCAACCAAGAAAACCAATGACTTGTCAGAATTTAAGTCATTGGTTAACATGCATGACTAGATGCATGATGCATAGGATGTAATCATCATTTCTATATTTTATATTTGGATTCATTAATTCATGTATTGTCATTGACAAGGAATATATGTTTAAAATTTCAACTTGATCCGTGAAAAGGAAATGGGAGACACACACAGACGAAGTGAGCTAAGCTTTAAAAAAAGTCCTAAATTCTGTTAAAGAATCCAAAGAAGCTAACAAATGAACTGTCTTTATTTCATGTCTAAAACTCTAGTCTTTGTTTTTATGATGATGTTATTGTCACTATAAAAAACCTAATACGCAAAACAAAATGAATCTTAACATTTTTTTTACAGGCCTAATTCCATATTGTAAAGTAGCAAATCCTAATAATGTTAATAATGTATAGCCTAAAAGTACTTAGAGTTGTTCTAGTGTGCACACACGTTTTAATAATTGTAATTTTTTAGTTAATTTAATGATATATTAATTCTAATTGTTCATCTTTCCTTTCAACTAACAAAGGAATTCCTAAAACACAAAGTTGTAAGATCTCATGTAGCATAAATTTCTTAAGATGAAATCAAAGTTTCAAGCCATAAGTTTTCTATAATGTTTATGGGCTAGCTGATCAAACCATTACAGGCTAGAAATATAGAATAGAAAATAGAAATATTTGCTAATGCTTTGCAACCACAGGAAAAAAAAATTATACAAGTTGAGGACAATAAATATTTTTTGACCTAAAGTTAGCTTTCTTGGGCTATTTTAAAAACTAATTTGAAGTATACAATTAAAAAATTACTTAATGTTTACTTCCTTTTTAGAGCTCTATGTCAAGCAAGCAACTTACAATTACTGGTTAATTGAAAACTTATGAATGGGTTAATTAGAACTAGCTGCAGTGTGTTAAGGTGCTTAGTTCTATTAACTTCTAAACGGTGAAGATCACACTTGATAAAGCAATTCCAGTATTATATTAATGATAGATTGTAGAATATTAACATTCTGAAATGAAGCTTCCCAATCAAACTGTATAAAGGCAGATTAAATAAATACAATTTATATCTAGTCATACACAAAATACATTGAAGTGACAGTAATAAAGTCTAAACTATACAAAAGATTAGATACAGAAAACAGCAAGGCTCTTAAAAATGGTACCTCAATTCCTGTATAATAGAACACAGTAAACCAAGTGTCCCTCTTATTTAATTATATAGGTTACATTTATTCAAAAAATAGATAATTATGTCTTTCTAATTATGAATTTCATGTGTCAGTCTAGTCATGCATGTTAATCAGTGACTTAAACTCTGCTAAGTAATTGTTTTTCCCAGCTGATTCATGAAACGAACTACACGCTCATTTAAACTATACTATTCTTAACAACACTCTTCATATAGCTATTTCTACAAGAGAGGTCATTAGTACTATCAAAGCAAAGATGGACTGGCTTAATGGGCATTCTGGCAAATGTTCAAATGCCTGATGGGTAGACACTACAACTGGACCAGTGGACCACTGAATAGGCCCTTTGAAAGGCCTGTTTAAGTTTTTAATATTTTTTGTAAAAGGTGTCCTTTTACCTTTTTAAAGATCTTTTTATAAAATGTACAGTGTATACTAGCCTTATACACATTTTTGATAATGATAGAATGGATTATATGATATAATATATGGCCTAAATTCAAAATATTAGGTGCATATAAGGACTGTAGTGCATCTTACGGCAAAGTGCAGGGCATAGTAGGCCTATTATTTTCGGTATTGTATTGTTCAGTGACTGTACTGTTAATAAAGTACAATACATTTTAATCAAACATTTAGAAAAAAATCTAGTCTTGATAAAAAAAAAAGCAATTACTTTTGTGATTTAATAACTCATATCTACGGTCTACGTCTACGTTATTATTTAAATTTAGACTATTTATTATACTAGATCTAGACAATCTTAGTCAATCTAGTAACTAGTCTAGATCTAATTCTAATCAAGTCTAATGTTTTGTTATTTCAATGAAATCAATGCAATGATGTAAAATCATAAAGAATCTACACACAAAAAGTACAATAATCAAGTTATATTTAATACTGGTACTTTTCATTTGTTGAACAAAAGAACGTCATTTAACCTCGTTCTTCTTTCGACATAGATTCTATCTAAAAAAGGAAAGAAAATACAATCATAACAATGTGAGCCACCATAGTCCATACTGATGCTTTTACCGTTGTCAAGAATAATATTACGGTGTATAAGCAAAAAGTCCCCTGAGAAATGTTGAGAATGCTGTACAACTATAAACAACTACAACTATAAACCTAGATCTAGAACAGGGGTTCTTAACCTGTGGTCGCGACCCCTTTGGACGTCAAATGACCATTTCACAGGGTCGCCTAAGACCATCAGAAAATTGGATTTGGGGGGGGGGGGATTTATAATTTTTATCGCTAGTTTTTTTTGTTCTTATGTGTTGTAACATTTTTGTACCACAGTGGATATAGATTTATATTGCAAATTATAGAGATGGGACATTACTCAAATAGCATTATTACCAAATAAATTTAGAAACGATCGTCAAGTTTCAATTTTTAAAAAAAGTGGCGGTGACAAATATAATAATAAGGCTAGTCTTCGAGTCTGAATTTTAAGATTAGTGAGGAATGCAGTATTTCCCATGGCTGCGCAGTCCCAGCTGTGACCTACATATAACATAGACATACCCTATATATTGCAAGACGATACAGAGGGTACTTTTAGTGAATGTAACATCCTTGTTTGATAGTAGTTTGTTATTTTTATTTGTTCTTCTTTGTGTTTCTTTTTTTTTATAATTGTCATTCAAAAATCGATGTTACAGACCACATCTTTGTTGTTGCAAAATATATTTTTCAAGAAATAAATTTACTGTCTATCAATGCATCGAAACACCATTGTGGGATCAAACATTTCTTTGGTGAAGATATAATCACGTCGTGAAGAAAATTCAATTAATAAATACGCCATCGTATTATAGTCAATGGAAAAAAGTTCATTATGAAACAACTCATGAACACGGACTTGTAACAAAAGAAGGTTAATAAAAGAAAAGAGAATGACGATTTTTTAATATTTTTTTTTTGCGGTATAGTTTTAGCAGAAACCTGATGCAACATTTGTAATGAAGTTCTCTCTGCCATATGTATTGAGGTCGAACAAACATCCGAACTTTGCCGATTATGACATACAGTGGTTTAGTTTAGATGGTTTAGACTCATATGGCAAGTACCATAATTGAAACATATCAGCCTATGAATCTTCTTGTTTGGTAGCTGTCAGAATCGCCAGAGTTCTGAAACCTCACACCACTACCAAGCAGTTATTGTCAGTGGCTAAAGATATGATTGGAGCCAAATTTATTAATAAATTTAGTGTAATTTGCATAAATAATGACACTATTTACAGGAGATTAGTTGACATGTCTTCTGATATTAAGGAAATGATATCTGCTTCTTTTACAATATTTAGCATCCAGCTTGATGAATCCACAGGCGTTGTAAATTGTTCACAATTACTAGTTCCGGTAAGATATACCAGTATACACAAAGGAGATTTTCAAAGATTAGTTTCAATGCAAAACTCTATAAACGACCTCTACAGCGCCTGATGTAATTGACAAAGTTGGTTAAATTTGAAAAAGCAAAAGACTTCTTGGAAAAATAATTGTGGCATCTGAACAGATGGTGCTCTAAGTATGCTTGGATGTCGGTCTAGAGGTTCTATCTTTGGTATAGAATGAGTCCTCATAAGAATTCATCCTAATTCACTGTATGATTTATCGACATGTATTAGCAACGTCAATAGCAATGCATCTAGCAATGCATCTAAATATTTCTCTTCAATGTCAATTACAAAATTCTGGATCAATTGTTTGCAGTCATATCTTCACAACATAAATAACATATATACACACACACATATATATATATCTTTAAATACAAACTATAAATTCTAAGCTTTTACTTTAATTACTATAATCTACATGTATGTTTGAACATTTCATTTTTTTATATATAATATTCACATAGATAGGCCTACCTACTACTACTATAGTCTATATTACTATATTAGTATAAATCAAACTTTGTAGCACCTATGTTAAAAGTTAACTCTATTTTAAATAAAAGATCTAATAGATCTATAAATATTTATTGGCTGACAGAGTAGTCAGTAGATCTTATCAAATATAGAGCTAATTAACTGGATCTTCTAACTCTTTGAGTACTTAGACTGATTTTTATACTAGAACTAGATAATCAAGAATGTCTAGATCTAATCAAGATGTCATTTTAATTCTATAATAGTAAAAGAGTAGATCCTTCAATTTACACCTATCTATATCTAGGTCTAATAAACAAACTAGATCTAGAATCTAGTAAGTATTAAGTATTAGATTAGAGATCTAGACATACTCACAATAGTCTCTGAGTCTAAGTCTAGACTTTAACTTGTCTAGGAATAGAGTGTCACTAGAGCTACTAGTTAACTAGATATTATATTTTCTCTAGATTTAGTTAGGTCTAGCGGCAGTCTAGCCTAAACCTAAATCCAAATTACTCTAGATTTAGTTCTAGATCTAGATCTTGAAATTTGATCTAGACACTAATTTAGTAATGATAGAAGACTAGCCCTAGCTAGAATCATCTACTTGATCTAGAGTAGAGTCTTGCATTTTTTAAAATACGTTTTTTATAATTAGATCCAGAAATAGATCTAAAATCTAGATTTAATTAGATCTAGACTTTAAAAGTAGAATATTATTTTTTTTTTTTAGATCTATATCTGATAATAGATTATAATAATCTACTTTTGATCTACGCTGCTTCTGCCCAGGGACTAGTCACTAGAGTGTCTAGAGTGACTAGACTCTCGTAACTCTACTGTAGTACTAGTAGTGACTAGACCTACCTAGTCGGCTAGTGGTAGATTGTAACTACTGTAAGATTCTAACTAAATATTCAAATTATCTAGATCTTATAGTTAATAATCATTGACATCGATCTATCATTATCATCTACTGAGATGATCTAGACTAGACTTAGACTATATAGATCTAATAATATATACTAAATATAGATCTATATAACTATCATCATCATGATTATTCATACGACGATGATACGGTTATTACGGTAATTTCGCATTTTCATTTTCGGGTAAATACGTTCAACTTCTAAAATAATTTTAAAATGTAGAAATAGATCTAGAATCTAGATCTCTAGACTTGATTTAGCCTCTAGGTCTGGTTTCCTGGTTTCAATTTTTATGCCGGCAGATCAAACTTATTAGAATTAGATCTTACTAAATTAGGCGTCTCAGGCCGGGGCCTTACTGAATTGTTTCTAAATTTTGTTTACGTTTTTGATAAAAAGCGAAAGTTCGGAAAAAAGTGCATGCGCCGTAACTTAAGAATTGTAACTTCCTGTCTTTCTTTGAATTCGACTTATTAAGTTTTAGTTTGAAAGATCAAAACGTGAATGTGAAAAAAAAAAAAGTCCTATACCGAGCCGGCAATCAGTCGTACTGGCATTTGCCGGCAAGCTTTTTTTTTTTTACTTCGATTTTGCCGGCATGCCGGATAGCTGGCGATCTTGCATCCATGACAAATTTTTTTGTTATGGTTGGGAGGTCGCCTCCTAGTGAAAAGTTGTGTTAGGGGGTCGCGGAGCTAAAAAGGTTAAGAACCGCTGATCTAGAGTGAGAATATAGACTATATCTACTTCTGATAACTTAAACTCACTAAACCTGTAGCATAAAAATAAATGACAAACCTAGATCTAGTCAATTAATTGTTTCTTCTACAATAATAAGGCTTCTCTTCGAGTCCGAAGATTAACAAGGAATGCATATTTCCCGTGGCTATAATACGCATTTATTGTCAGCATAATCTAGACTACTATCTGACCTAGGTCAATATAAAGAATGACGAGCGCTATAAAACAAGTAGATCTAGATTTCCCCGGTTACGCTATTCTGCCTCAAAGTGGCACACTGGGTGGAAACGATTACTTAAGGAAGTAATTAGGCTAAATGAATAGCAAAACAAAACTCCTGTGGGAGTGTCCAAGGGAATGCGAGAGCTTTCCCATTGCACGGTGCGGAGTTGAAAGTTTCCACGTCCCTGTCGATAATCCATGTGCCGTTCCTCAAGGGACCGTTACAATAATGGCGAGTCCTGCACGGTTAGCTTGGTAAAACATAGGGAAATGGCGGGGTGTTCCCGGTTTGCTCGGCCTTCGGCCATGTATTCTAGTCCATGCGATCGGAAACAGCAATGTCTTACGTAGGCATTGACTTGGACCTCTTTCAGACAGAACGGTTTGTTCAAGCAGGCTTCGGCTCAACTCTTTTGACAATCACAAGGATCTAGATTTCATTTTCTATGCCCACACCATTCGGACACGCAAGTCAAATTGAATAAAGTTTTCGCCGCTCTTTGTAGATCTATCAAGATCTGTCAATGATGTCACAATTAAAATTCTACATTGTAAAATCATAGATTGTTTCTTGATTAAATTTGAATTAAGCTATAGGCCTTAAAAAAAAACTCGTCTTTTTATATTTTTTTATCAATTTATCATGTTCCGTCAACATAATATTATGAAAGAAATTTTGAGAAATATTGAAATGAGCAGAGTAGTTAAGTAATCCTATCAGACCTTGTGGTCTATTTTGGGCTAATGTTGAAAAGGTTATATGTTTCTATGGCCGACGGTTAACTAGCATGTCATGTGGCCAGCACAACGATCAAGTTCTGCCATGTTACACGCTACATGTAATGCCCTCGAGGGGACAACTCTAGAATAGTTCTGCCATGTTACACGCTACATGTCATGGCCTCGAGGTGACTTCTCTAGAATAGTTCTGCCATGTTACACGCTACATGTAATGCCCTCGAGGGGACAACTCCAGAATAGTTCTGCCATGTTACACGCTACATGTAATGCCCTCGAGGGGACAACTCTAGAATGTTCTGCCATGTTACACGCTACATGTAATGCCCTCGAGGGGACACCTCTAGAATAGTTCTGCCATGTTACACGCTACATGTAATGCCCTCGAGGGGAAACCTCTAGAATGTTCTGCCATGTTACACGCTTCATGTAATGCCCTCGAGGGGACAACTCTAGAATAGTTCTGCCATGTTACACGCTACATGTAATGCACTCGAGGGGACACCTCCAGAATAGTTCTGCCATGTTACACGCTACATGTAATGCCCTAGAGGTGACACCTCTAGAAAAGTTCTGCCATGTTACACGCTACATGTAATGTCCTCGAGGGGACACTTCTAGAATAGTTCTGCCATGTTACACGCTACATGTAATGCCCTCGAGGGGAAACCTCTAGAATGTTCTGCCATGTTACACGCTTCATGTAATGCACTCGAGGGGACACCTCTAGAATAGTTCTGCCATGTTACACGCTACATGTAATGCCCTCGAGGGGACACCTCCAGAATAGTTCTGCCATGTTACACGCTACATGTAATGCCCTCGAGGTGACACCTCTAGAATAGTTCTGCCATGTTACACGCTACATGTAATGTCCTCGAGGGGACACCTCTAGAATAGTTCTGCCATGTTACACGCTACATGTAATGCCCTCGAGGGGACAACTCTAGAATGTTCTGCCATGTTACACGCTTCATGTAATGGCCTCGAGGTGACTTCTCTAGAATAGTTCTGCCATGTTACACGCTACATGTAATGCCCTCGAGGGGACACCTCTAGAATAGTTCTGCCATGTTACACGCTACATGTAATGCCCTCGAGGGGACAACTCTAGAATGTTCTGCCATGTTACACGCTTCATGTAATGCCCCCGAGGGGACAACTCTAGAATAGTTCTGCCATGTTACACGCTACATGTAATGCCCTCGAGGGGACAACTCTAGAATAGTTCTACCATGTTACACGCTACATGTAATGCCCTCGAGGGGACAACTCTAGAATGTTCTGCCATGTTACACGCTTCATGTAATGCCCTCGAGGGGACAACTCTAGAATAGTTCTGCCATGTTACACGCTACATGTTATGCCCTCGAGGGGACAACTCTAGAATGTTCTGCCATGTTACACGCTACATGCTATGCCCTCGAGGTGACACCTCTAGAATAGTTCTGCCATGTTACACGCTACAAACGGTTCGAGATGTGTAAAGAGAAGACAAATCCGTAACAGTGCAAGTGTTATTTCACAACGAGGATGTCTTCATACATACATAGCTATTGCAGGTGAACAAAATCTATGGGCAAACTGCCTTTACGTTTTCCTACTTAAGTCAGGTACCCATTTTGAGATGGCTGGACTCAGGGGCGTCCTAAAAATAAAAAAAATTCAAATAGTCTTTCATTCTTTTCTGGTATTTGAACCTGGGACCTCGATTCGAAAGTCAAGCCCATGACCGTTTGGCCGTCACATCCTCCCCTCCCCTCTTCCAAAGAGCAGAGTAATATGTTTCAAGAGTTGATATTTCGCTTTCAAAACTTAATATAATTAAAAGAGGCCAATGCGAGATGCGAATGTTACATTTTAGCAGGTCTATATTCTATTTCTTGGTCTACAATTCTAGAACAATTAGAAATCTACTTGATTAGTAGTAGGTGGGACTTAACTATTGTAGCCTAATATGGTGGTCTAAAGTAAAAAAAAATAAAAATAAAGTTCCCTTTTAGATCTTGCAATCTATTGAGCAGATGATGTAAAGGTAATCTGTTTCTCTGGCCCATGGTTAACAATAAGGGTATCATGTGGGCAGCACAACAACCAACTGAAATGACTTTTCCCCAACTATTGTCAGGTACTTCTATAAGAATTGGGCGGAATCAGGCTAAATAGTAGTAAAGCATTCAAACTTAATTATAGCGGTAAAATATTTCCACTTTATAATAGCAAGTGCTTGAATACTTTATATTATGTCTTTGGCAGCATACACATAGCTTCAGAAAGAATGGTCAATTTCAATTGGAGAAACAGAGGAGGGATTTTTAATTCAATATTTATAGTCAATATTTTATAACTATTTAATCTACTGTGCACCTTTTATATATCTTATCTTATATAATACAGACGTTAGTTCAAAAAAGAAGATGATTACGTCCTACGCGTCATGCATTTAGTCATGCATATATTAGTAGAATATGTAACTAAACATGAACAGAATTAACTACAACATTAAATTGTCTGCTTGTATGTTTATATATTCAATAATAGCTGTAAATAGAAAATTGTTAAGTATTTAAAGACCAGTAGTTCTTCAGTTACAAAAAATATTCCTTACATATTTAGTTTAAAATTTGTGCTCTGTGTATTATTGCTTCTTAAGTTTTTACCATTTACCTGCACCTGTACCAACTGTATTTGGTTATACTATTATTTATATGAATGTAGAATGACTTATTTAAAGAATCACGACACATAACCTATGATAAAAGCAGCACTAAGCTACCAAGGTTATTGAGAGAAGAGTAAAAAAGTAAAGTTCTCCTTTCAGACCTTGCAATCTATAGGACAGATGACCTTTATATCATATATGTGGCCTATATATGTGGCCCACGGTTAACAAGGGTGTCATGTGGCCCACGGTTAACAAGGGTGTCATGTGGCCAGCACTATGACTAATCGCCTTTACTTTCACCAACTAATGTCAGGTACCCATTAGAGTTGGGTGGACTCAAGAGGTGTCCAAAGATACTGAAATAAAAAATCACAGAGAAGAAAATATGAAGAAATATAGACATGTCCCTTGTAGAACTCAAACCACTAAACTGACACGGCACCATCGTCTCGCCGTGACCAGGTATCATTCTAACACTCTCTGTCCCGCACTCCAAAAAAAAAAAGCATTTGCATACAGATAACTTTTTTGAAGTGCTAGTAATTAGATTAATGACACAAATGAGCTACCTTAGTGCTGCTATCATTATATGTTACAGTGTTACAGGTTATGTTTATTTATAATTTGTTTTAGCACTCAAAGCTTCAATGTTCATTAATGTTTTGCGAGAACCGTGATCACATTTAGACGACCACAGTAGATGTTGAGATGAGATCTGTATACTACTAAATTGTTCGTCCAGTTTTGTTGTTAATCATTTTGACTAAGTCTACACTAGAAACTCTCTAGACTTAAAGACACATAGTGCAAGGAAATGGAACACAAAATGCATGCACACAGTTAAAATAACAACATAAACAGAAGAAGACATAAACCAGACTTGTCGATTTTTTAAATTTTAAAACTCAAAGTAAAAATAAAAGACTTAAGTATATAGGTAAGTGTTACTGAACTGTTCTAGGACTAAATATTAACCCATTTATGCCAAAGGTTGCAATGTGTTGAGTATTTTTCTGCATGAAATTCACATATGTTTTGTAGAAAAAAATTTAAGAAACATGAATTGGAAGAGAACAAAAAAGCTGTATCCTCTTCCATTTTTGAGTTATGAGTTGCTCCAAAATTAGAACTCTAAGCAATTCACTACAACAATAAATAAAAGTATTACCTGCTGCTGAGTGTGATTTCACAAATAAGGTAACATATTATTCATAACAAAATGTTTTGTTTTTATAACATTGCGCACACTGTGCTTTTCCTGTTTGACATTCAGGTTATCATAACATGATTCATTGTTGTGCTGTTGAGAATGTCTTTCTTTTCCGCCTAGGTCAGAAGGCTGGCCATGGTTCTTTAAACAATAACATGCAATAAGTCACCAACTGCAGAAGATCCACAAGCTTTTTATAATGTGTTTTATGTAAATGCCATTTATTTTGAGAAACAAGTTCAAAACATAACAATGAAGAACTTGATTATCATTTCCAAGGAATGATGCCTAATATTTTCATCAATGTTTTTATCAGCTCTGTCTACATCTCCAATGAAATGCTTTTAGACTCTAATAATGTTTAGCTGCTGTACTTGGATTTTCTTTTTTAGTTTTTTTTTTTTTTAAATCATTGATAGAACACTGGGGATAAACAACACCTTCATGGACAACACTTATCATAGCATCTGCAAACAATGTTGCCCTTGCCATCAATTAGATTTTATAATTAATTGTAAAGAAGCAATTATACATAAAACAATGAATCATAATCTTCAAATACAAAAACAAACCCTAATAAAATACTCAGAGGCACAAAGATAAAGACACATTCCTTGTTCCATATGCTATGACAAATTTATACAAATACGCCTTCTTCCTTAATGCTATTAGAGCATGGAATGAGTTGCCTGAGCTAGCCAGGAAAACCAGTGACTTGGCAGAATTTAGGTCATTGGTTAATATGCATGACTAGATTGACTAGGGACACGCGTAGGACATAATCATTTTCTTTTTGAAGTAACATCTGTATTTTATAAGATCAAATAATGTGGCTCTTTCTACTTTCTTGAGCACAACATATGGCAATTTGTCAATGCGATACTTCTAACTATACCTGTTGCTTCATTGAATTGGGCAAAACCAAAAGTGAAATGCTAGTGAAAAAGGTATTAAACACAAAATAGTATTATCCAATAAACTGCAGAACAAGAATCGCACTGACATTGTAATCTTCATAATTATTATCTGGGCATTTTTACAAATATTGCTGAGACCAGAAAAAGAAAAATAGACTCCTAGACTGGTTAAACCAGACCAACTTGAAGCTAAAATGAATGGTCTTATACAAATAAATTGTTTGCACCCATGACAATCATGTTAATGTACCATGGATAATTTAATCAAGGCTGAAATATAATAAATCTATATTTTACTTGAATTAAATTTTCTGTATTGAGTTCATTAAGTTCTTTTATGGGAGGTCACAGATTAGAAAATTTGCATTTTCAGTGTCATACAAGTTTGAAACTATGGTTACAAAGCGATCAGGTCTCATTGCAACACTTAAACATTATGTGCTTCTGTTTTTCATCCCCAGAGAGATTCTACAGGTTTAAAAGGAATAGCTATTATTAGTGATACTGGATTTGCCTGGATACTGGAACATACAAAATTAGAAGCCTATAACTAATCCAACAATCATAACATTTCACAGCATCAGTATTACAGAAATAATAGATCAAAAAAATTGTTAGTACTTGACATAAGTTCATGAAAGTTATTTTCATTAACCTTCATAGGTTTCAAAAATGTTCAGAAAATGTTCATTACTTTTTTACAAGGCTGCAGAATACCTATCTCTGCAATGCTGTGACTACCACTGTGTGTAAGGGGTATTCCATGAAAGCTTATTTGAATAAAAAAAGCACATTCCCGTGGTGGACTAGAACAGTAGGATATAAATAAGTACCAAGGGGATCAGTGTTCCAATAATGGATCACTTGGCATAAATGGGTTATTGCCAAAACATATAAGAGGAAGTAGATATGCATACAAATAACAAAACATTAATAATTTTGATAAAAAACAGTCAAAGTCTATGTGAAAGTACTTCAACATACAGAATGATTTCCACAGTACTGAATACTACAATGTTTGAATAAAAAAAATATTTTTTTTTGTAGGACTTGTATAACAAAAAATGCCTTTCAATGTTTAGTGTATAACAAAAAATGCCTTTCAATGAATGTGGCATCAAATTTATGTTTTGAACACAATATGGTGTTACAATGTAAGTGATAATACACAATATTAAAAAAGTCAAATGTTAAAAAAAAAAAACTATAATAACACTGTAGAACTTTTAAAATACAACACTTGTAAATGCAATTTAAAAAATGTCAAAAAGATAAACTCATATTTGCTAAAGCTTTAACCACAAGAGCATTACCAAACAATCAACATTACATTGGCATCATTAAGAAATGGCATCAGTTAATAGAACTGTGCTTTAGCAATCAAATTATAAATATTAATATTTTTCATTAGGATATTGCCAGTTCCTAAGTACTTACACTCTATAAAAAATCTCTCCAGCCAGAAATGACCTCTGGTGAGAGTTTACTGAAAGCTGTCCATATTTTAACCTTGAACTTGATGATGACGCCCAGACTACATGTAACTATTCAGGGCCTAAGCCTTGGCTCAGTCAGTTAAAGGCTTATGTCTTTGCTACCCATCAAGAGACTAAAGTAGATGTGAGTGAAAAATTCAACAAGTTGTACACAAACACCTGTGTATTCATTATAGTGTGCTTCTTTTAGGAGTGGACTGACCCTTCTCCATCTTGTCACCTTGTTTTCTGCTCCAATGCTTGTACACACTGGAGAGACCACTTGGGAGTCACACACATTGATGCTGGTTGAAGGACAGAGCTGAAATAGTCAACCAATAATGAATTGTTTGTTAAACATTTTCTATTCATCATCAATAGAATTGTATGAGTTTGTAATTCAAATAAGTTTATTATAGTTAACTCTTTCAGTCAGTAAATAGAGATTGTTAGCATTAAGTAAATTGGGAATGTTTTCATTAAATCAATAAGTAATAATTACTTTCAATCAAAAAGGAATGTTCATAATAAGAAAACAAAACTTATTTTAGAAGACCTGTCTTCTTTGATTTGTTTTACATGTTTTCAAAAGGAGTAAAAAAAAAAATAAGTTCCATTGGTTTTTTTTAATCTAGCATTCATAGCTAAATAAGAGAAAAACAATCACTCTATAAGTTGTATAAAGGAGGTATTGTCTTTAAAAAAAAAGTATTTTCAATGTTTTTATTTTAAATTTGTTTGGCTTAAAATTCTCAGAAATACTTTATTTTTCTTTATTCTTTTCATTCTATGTTTAGGTTTTATATATCTAAAAAAAACAACTTTTAATTTATGTCCCAATAAACAAATGTAACCTTGGTGACATGAATGCTAAACAATTACTCACACAATGTCCCCAACAAGGAGTTAACAGTTAGATGCTGGCTTGGTGATGACATAGGCTGCCCATCATGGAGTAGCCTTCAGACCTGAAATATATATAAACTGAACTTACAAACAATGTCTAAAAGTCCTCTGACTTAATAATTCTCTTTTTGTTGAAAAAAAAAAAAAGACAGTTGATAATGCTTGCTTTGACACATAGTCAGATTCTACTTTCATGTGTGATGTATGTGGCAAGAATGCCTCTCAAGAATAGGGCATAATAACCACCGCAAGAACTGCTCCTCAAAATGAGCCAAAATCAATTTATGACTGAAGGCAGCCAACGAAGAAAAAAATGAAATTTGTAACCAATATTATATTTTAAGCTCTGGTTTGATCAAAATTATTAACAGAAGTATTTTGGTCTTTAACTCATTGTTTCTGATTTTGTTATCCATCATTGTAGTTCTCAGCAAAAACACATTTCAATTATAATAATACATTTAAAGAAAGAAAAATGAAACAAATTCGAACCATGTCTAGTTCATGAGCTTAGGGGATATTTTAGTTTTACAAAAGAGATTTAACATCTTATCTTTTTATCTTAACATTAACAAACATCAGGGTTGGCCTAAGGCAAAGGCAAACTAGACAACCGCCTAGGGTGTCCAATTGGTGGGGTTCTCACATAGGACTCTGAAAAATTGTTTTTTTTTTTAATGAAGATATGTCGATAATTGTCCTCAATGTTATTAATGTTTTAATAAATTGCATAATTTTTTTTCACTTATTATTTTTTTGTTTTATTTGGGCCAACAAATCCCTATGCCTAGGGTCTCCAATTGTCTCATGCTTGCTATTATAAATGACTAGTTTTCATTAAAAAAGAAAGAAGCAAAAACTTGGCTTATTTTTAAACTTTTTGTATGACTCCATAAGATGTGCAAACAGGTTAATTTTGCAGACGTTATATTTATGAGGCATGGATACAATAACAAAAAAATATATCAATACAGCTTTTACATTTCAAGAAATATAAGAAGATGAAAAAAGACTTTAACACAAGTCTTTATTAACTGAGGTGGAAGGGATAATGGGAGTTATATCAAAAAGTTAACCAGGATAAATATAATGGGCAATGCTGGTGGGCAAAATTGAGCATTGGTAGCTTCTACCATCTGATATAGAAACTTGACTATTAGCCAAATAGAACACTAAGATACTATCAAAGAAGAAAATTAAAAGGTACACCACACTCAGCTCCATAAATAAAAATAAAAGTTACACTACACTCAGATCCAGAAATAAAAGGCACTCGACTCTCAGATCCAGAAATAAAAGGTACACCACACTCAGCTCCACAAATAAAAGGTACACCACATTCAGATCCAGAAATAAAAATAAAAGTTACACTACACTCAGATCCAGAAATAAAAGGCACTCTACTCTCAGATCCAGAAATAAAAGGAACTCTACTTTAAGATCCAGAACCCACTTACTGTTTATTGTGAAATGCCAGGAAAGAGACTAATCTAGTTTCAGAGTCATTTTGTTGAAGTCCACTACTTGTGGAGGACATAACACAAGATAAAACAGTTTTTTACATGAAAAGAAGGTAGTGAAAGAACAGGACCAAATTTAAAGACTTTAAATAAAAGCAATAATAAATGTTAATTTATGGGTATGATGCTAAATAATTCTGGACATATTTTTGTTTTTGTTATTAAATAATTTGGTCTTCATTATTTTTTTGTTCTAAAAAAATTCATGCCTTCCACTAGATCAGCCAAACCTACTCAAATACTTAGATCCACAATGATAGAGGCCCATTTTTTACTCCATAGGCTAGGTCCTACAAGTGCTTCTTCTTCCCTAGTGCCAGTAGAGAATGGAATGGCTTGAATCAGCCAGTACAGGAAACCCAACCACTTAGCAGAGTTTAAGTCACAGATTAACATAAATGACTAAAAATGTGATGAATGTAATTATCTTCTTTTTTGAGGTAATATCTCTGTAATCTATAGAATATGATGTAAATGTTAATGATGTCCTCATTAATAACATTGAGGACAATTATCGCCATATCTTCATTAAAAAACAATTTTTCAGAGTCCTGTGTGAGAACCCCACCAATTGGAGACCCTAGGTGGTTGTCTAGTTTGCCTTTGCCTTAGGCCAACCCTGATGGTTGTTAATGTTTATAAGAAGAAGATAAGGAGGGCTGCCTGGTCATGCGGTTTGCGTGCTGGACTGTCGTTCGGATTTATTGACGGTCGAGGGTTGAAACCCTGCCCGCTCCCATCCCCCGTCGTCCTGCGGGAGGTTTGGACTAGGAAGTAAACTATCTTCAACTCTGAAGGAACATCCGAATTATGTAAAACATTTTACAAACAAACATTTTTTACAAACAATGACTACAGTAAAACATTTTACAAACAAACATTTTTTACAAACAATGACTACAGTCTGTAAATGTCAAGCAGAGATTAAGAGTATTACTAAATAAGAAGGTTAATTAACTTAGGACATTTTATGAGCCCAAGAGACAGTCTCTGGATTTATCCTAACTTAATCAACTTGACATACTTTTAGATCAATTATTTCAGACTCTTCTAAGAAAACAAGCTTTGAAATTGATCCAGTTCTTTTTTATTTTCTTGTCTATGTGTTGATTCTTTTAGCAATCTTTAAATCTGATGACAATAATTTATAATTATTAATTTGATATTTACCGGTGTTTAAGTGTTGTGGTCAGCTTTATGTCCAGAAGAACTTGAAGCATGTACCTTAAGGTTGTCCACTGACTGGGTTCTGTAGATAGCAAATGGTACTTGCCTACCTGTCGACATAAGTCTTCGTACAGGTGACCATACATCTGGTACTTCCTGACAGTAGCTTTCTTCACTAGAATATGGGGAAAAAAAGTTCAGGGATTTTATAAAATCTATTCAGGCATGACAGATAGCAGCCATGGACCTAGAGTTGTTGTTTTTTAAATTTGAATCTGAAAATTTACTAATCTACCCTTTGAGTATTTTTTGTTGAAGAAATTAAAGACGGATCATTATGTTGATCAAATGTCACCTACATCAGTAACAGGTTAAATAGCTAGCTAGGGAAACTGTAAGCATAGTTAGTTAAATTAATGAAACATCGATATAAATGATTTGCATAACCACAAGCACAGAAGAATTGATGACGCACAGTGGTTGAGTGGATAAGCACTTGGCTTCTGAACCTAGGGTCCTGGGTTTGAATCCCAGTGGAGACTGGGATTTAGAATTTCGGGCACCCCCGAGTCCACACAACTCTGATGGGTACCTGACTTCAGTTAGGAAAAGTAAAGGCGGTTGGTCATTGTGCTGGCCACATGACATCCTGCTCTTTAACCATCATCTGCCCTATAGATCACAAGGTCTAAAAGGGGGGAACAATAAATAACAGTCATCCCATCTCCAGTAGCACATCCTTAATGCCACCTCCATAGAGAGTTAATTATATTAAAACTACAAAAATAAGGAATTTAGAAGGAAAAATAAGTTCCCCTTTCAATTAATAAATGACTAATGCTATATATAGTAAATTTGACTTTGAATAGTCATGAAGAATATTAGTTAAGCTAATTTGTATATAATGTAGGTTTGAAAATATTTCATTGGTTGAATTCAAACTTGAATTTTATTTCAAAATGTATGCAGCCTAAATATACATCATTTTTCTTCTCAAGACTGTTCATCTACATAAATTTGTAGATGTATCAGTCATCTAGTTGTAGTCATTTTTTGTCTATTTTAGTTAAATAGCTGAAAGAAAACATTGACATCATGCATTGACAATATTGCAAGTGTGGTAAGGGATTTCCAATTACAATCCTGGTAGTGTGGTTTGCACTTGACATTGCCTAGATCCTCTCAGGCTCAAACCCTGCACACTGCCATTCCCTGCTATCCTGTCAGAGGTTTTGGCTATGATGTAATAATCTTCAATTCTGCAGGAACATTGAAAACATACACAACAAACAAGCTGAAACATTGACTTTCTTGGCTGTCTCTAAAAACTAAGTAGATTTTACATTTTTCAAAGTTCTATTTAGATTTTGAAAATAAAAAACTTACACTTGACAAATGTCCAGAACCTTGTTCTCCATTAATGCCCAGCAAAAGTCAAATAAAAGAAATGAGTTAACTCTTGGTGAATGTCTGATATAACAGAGTTGTCCAACATGCTGGATGAAAAAAAATGACCTGCAGCAAATGGTAAGCAGAAAATTTCACCCAAATGTGACCCAGATGTGGATTTGTGCCTCTGAAAAAAAGAATTTATACATTGAAATAACTCAAATTCAACAACATTCTCCTCACTTCTTACCTAACTATATAATGTTCACTGTATATCCTATACACTTTAATTACATGTAGGCAAATATTAACTTGAAGTGACAAATTTGTTTTTATTGAGCATTAACATTTTTAACACTGTCTGTCTTATTCACTGCAATCTATAAAATGAGAAACTCAATCAACTTATTACAATTCAACAACAGAGGCAAAGTGGGGAGTTTAGGTTCAAATCCTGATGAAGACTGGGATATTTACTTTCATTATCTTTAGGACACCTCTTAGTCCACCTAGCTCAAATGGGTACCTTACATTAATTGGGGATAAGGGACATTGGTCAATGTGCTGGCCACATGACCACCTTGTTAACTGTGGGCAACAGAAACAGATGACCTGCAAGGGATGGCAGAAAGCAGAGCTAAACTTGGGATCATTTTGATGAGGATACCAAAGTACAAACAGCTGATAAGTTCTTTCTCATCTCAATCTAAGTTTTCAATCTAAGCTCTCAATAAAAGTTCTCATTCTACTTTCTCAATGCAAATTTAAGCTTATACTCAACAAAAGTCCTCTTTTATATAACAGTTCTATTTAAAAACCAAGTACACATTTGTAAATGACCAGATTTTTAGAAGCCAAGTCAGCCCTGAGATGTCCATGAACTTTATGTAAGACGCCTGAGTCAACTCTGTCAATACAGTCACACTTGGGAACAGCCTTCATTTGAGAAAAACAAAATATTTCAAAGCTGTCAGTTTTTAGTTTGTTAGAAATTTTTCTTCATATTGGGACAGCTCATTAATACATTATTATTAAGTAAAACTATTAATAAATAGAAGTAAGTAAATAATTTGTACTTATCACTAAATCAAACTCAGAGCATTTATTGTTAAGACATGATTAGGAATTAGGTTATTGTTTCCGGAATAAGGGGAAAGTTTTATTTAGTGACAAATGAAGTGATAGATCTTTGAAAAATAAGAATGCTCTAAGAGACGCTAGAATCTAGACACTTTCTCATTTACAGTAGGAATAAGAAGAATTCTATAGACAGCTAGTAATAGAGGACATCCCACGGTTCCCGCATTGAGTCGACTCCTTTTATCGATTGTTGGCCTTTCGTCGGAGTTGCTGTTCCAGCATTGAGTTCGGCATTACCTCCTTTGAGTTTGTTTATAGTTCAATTACTCATCACCGTGGAAGCGCATAACATATATCACAGTACTGTAGTCAAGACTACTGTCTTTTGATGTTTTGGGCTTTACCAGGATTTGTTTAAGTAATAGTGAATAGATTAAACAAGAAATAGACTCATCTGAGTCACAAGAAAGACAATGCCTATTCCAAAAATATCAACGCCTAATCTTTCACCTCAGAATCAGACACAACAGAATGAGACAACATATGTTGAGGAAGCTGAAAAATGGAACAAGCAAAATCTGCCCATGTGGAGTATCACCAGAGAATGCTGATCATGTCCTTCAAAACTGCATACTTTATCAAAAGGCCCAATTAAGACACTAGCCCCAAAACACCCCTATAGAAAGAAAACTATACAGAGAGCTCCCTGATTTTGAAACCATTGCGCAGTTCATCTTACATATTGGTCTAGTCATCTGAATGCTCCAACATAATAATGAGAACAAGGAAGAAGAAGTTTTGGTGATGTGCAGGGGGGGGGGGGGGTAAAAATATATAACTCATAAGTTATTAAGAGTTATGAGCAAAGTAATCCCTCTTACAAAGAGTTGTCAGCTTCGTAAAGAAGGAATTGTCTTTTTTTTTAAATTTTTTTTATGTTACTTGCATACTTAGAATGAGAACAATACACTGACCTAGACAAGAATAGTGAAAGAAAGAGGGACAGAGGGAAAAAACAAGAGAGACATAGAGAGAGGACAATGGAAAATTCAAGCTAAACTAAGCAACAAGACCTAAAAGACAGTGGTCTATGTCTAGCAGAATGGAACAAACTAAATGTTGATGACTAGCGTACTGATTAACTATTGATAAAGATTTTGAAGTTAAACTAAGTCTAAACTCTGGAGCTAGCAAAATGTTTTCAACAAATTTGTCCCAAATAATGATCTACAATAAATGTTCAAAATTCAATACATTATTTGCATAGTGTCTGCATGTATGAATTCAATAATTAAGGAACAAAACTAAAACTAAATGAGTTTTTTGCAGTCAAAATGTAATTCTTTACCTAAATATGTACATAAAAAAAAAAGAAATGCACAAAAATAATTTGTTAATTAGAAAGTAATGAAACTATTTAGTTTTTATCCATGACTCTGAAAGTTCTGATATAGATTTTGTTTATTTATTATTCATATAGCAGAATTGAACTTGTCCCCTGTCCTTACTAATAAAGTAACGGATGCATGCATGTGTGTGAACAATCTAATTTTATTGCCCTTATTCTTAATCTTTAGAATCTAAGATATTGCCATTATTTGATAATACAAACTCATAATGAAATTTATGTAGAATAAAAAACCAAAATGATTAACTATTATTCAGGCTTGCTACCAATTGTTATGTTCTTATTTTGCATAGTAAACAAATTCAATTTTTTACTGTAATGCAATTAAGAAATGCATTACCTAACAATTTTCTGAATGGCAACAATGGTGGAGGAATCCTCTAGAAACTCTTCCCCTTTGTAATTAGAATCAGGATTTCTTTTGACAACCAGGGTAACTGTCTTGAGTGATTTTAGCCACTAGGAGATCATCCACACTGGAACAGACACAACATTAAGATTGATCTACTCCATTGTGACATACTGACAAAATGTAAATCACATGTAACTAGACCTTACATATAAATGCAATTAAATGGTGAGGATGTCTGCCTGGTTGTGTGATATGTACTTCAGAGTGATCTCAATGCTTCCCACACCAATGCTGCCTTCACAAGAAGGTTTGGGCTAGTCTTCATTTCATCTCATATTATACTGACTACATGTTTGTGTAAACTCTTAAAAATGTCAATACCTCAAACTAGCAAGGTCTAACATGGGCTCTTTACTTTTTTTTTAAATTTAAATACACAAAACTTTATTCTTGGCTAGTGGTCTATGTGCTCCTATAAGGTTGTTAAAGTTTGACATTTAATGCTGAGATTGACTGAAAGAAAAATCCAAGTCTTTGAGAGAATAGAACAGAAAAATGCAGGGTATCAAATACCAGGAAAAGAAGACTGGCTGGCAAAAAGGAGGAGCTCCTCAATACTGTGAAGAGATGAAAGCTGATGAGCTGGTTTGGTCATATTGTAAGACATGACTCATTGCCTAAAATCATTCTTCAAGGTACAGTGGAGGGAACATGAAGAAAGGGTCAATCTGGCTGGATAACATAAAATAATGGATCTTAATATCCTGCTAATAACACCTGCTGATGAGGTAAAGTGGAGAGATTTGGTTATGTGAACTGTCACAGTACTCCTAGACCAAAAGTCAAGGGACAAATGAAATGAAGTGATGGGAAAAAATAATGACTAGATTAAAGCATAAATAGAACAAATAAACAACTAGATTAACACATTAATAGTAACTACCAATATGTCTATAAATAACAAGAAACAGGATCAGTTACTGATAATACTTTAGACACTGTACCTCCAAATACTTCCAGTCATGTAATAGACCAATGGGAAATGAGCTAATGTATCCAGGAACAAACAAAGCGTCAGGCCTGAAACATTTAAAAAAAACAAAAGGCTATTATTAAAATAATTTTATTTAAAAAATGCTAAAAAATTTTGATAGACAATACTAATTCAAGATATTTCTTTATAAACCCATACTAGATCAACAACTAAAAATGAAAAGATGTGACACGAAAAAAAACTACTATATTTTGTGCAGAAAACTATGCCATAGGAGGATCCCAAGCCCAGCTGAGAAAGGAGGAAGCTTGGGCATAGGGAAAAACCTTTAGCTTCAGTAATAACAAATGGCAAATCAACAGAGGTCACAGACCTGGAAGAAGATGGACCTCCAGCTGGAAGGTTTAAGATGGGCAAGACATGGGAGGGGGAGGCAGTGGCTGAATAGTTAAGTGCTTAGCTTCGAAACCTGGGGATCCTGGGTTTGAAACTCAGAGAAGACTAGGATTTCTATTTCAGGATTTTTAGGGCGCCCTGGAGTCCACCCAACTCTAATGGGTACCTGAATTTAGTTGGGGAAAGTAAAGGTGGTTGGTCATTGTGCTAGCCACATGACACCTTTCTTATTAATTGTTAGCCAAAGAAACAGATGGCCTTAACATCATATGCCCTATAGATCGCAAGGTCTGAAATGGGAACTTTATCTATTTTTTTTTAAGACATGAGAGCAGTTGGAGAGACTCGCCCAGAACTGAGACTCCCAGGGGAAGCTGGTTGGTAGCCTATGCCACAGATAAATGAAACACAATGACTGGATAACAAAAATACATTATAACATTGATGTGTAAGTTGTTCAGAAACTGAACTTTATATGTAGTGTAGACCAAAGTTACTGCCCTTTGATAAGTTCAATTTTTTTTTTCAATCATGAATTCAACATTGTTATCCAAATTTTTACAAATATTTTTGGTAACATCACAGAGATAAATGAACCAGTATATGACACATTGTTAGCAGGAAAAACATTTTTTGTTATTTTACAGTATTTTTTTATACCTACTATTATTTGACATATTATTTATTTGCACCTCTATTCTTATT